>NC_081562.1:99402738-99417581 GCF_022355385.1 Mustela nigripes
GCCTACTTGTGATCTCTCTCTGTCAAATACATAAATAAAATCTTTAAAAAAAAAAAAAAAAAGATTTGCTTTGTTGTAGGGAGGTTTAAAAATACAGAATTCCGGGGTGCCTGGATGGCTCAGGTCATGATCTCAGGGTCCTGGGATCAAGCCCCGAGTTGGGCTCTCTGCTCAGCAGGGAGCCTGCTTCCTCCTCCCTGCCTGCTTCTCCGACTACTTGTGATCTCTGTCAAATAAATAAATAAGGGGCGCCTGGGTGGCTCAGTGGGTTAAGCCGCTGCCTTCGGCTCAGGTCATGATCTCAGGGTCCTGGGATCGAGTCCCGCATCGGGCTCTCTGCTCAGCAGGGAGCCTGCTTCCCTCTCTCTCTCTCTCTCTCTCTCTCTCTCTCTGGCTGCCTCTCCGTCTACTTGTGATTTCTCTCTGTCAAATTAATAAATAAAATCTTTAAAAAAAAAATAAAAATAAATAAATAAATAAATAAATAAATAAATAAATAAAATCTTTTTTAAAAAATACAGAATTCCAGTCCTTACCCCTGATTTACTGAATAAGAATCTCTAAATTTAGGCACTCAGCACCAATGTCTTTATCTTTCGACATTAATTCATGCTGTGGAGAAGTCTGGAATTACCATGAATTTAATGCCCTTTTAAAATAACTTTAAGGGGCGCCTGGGTGGCTCAGTGGGTTAAGCCTCGGCTTTTGGCTCAGGTCATGATCTCAGGGTCCTGGGATCAAGCCCCACATCGGGCTCTCTGCTCAGCAGGGAGTCTGCTTCCCTCTCTCTCTCTCTCTCTCTGCCTGCCTCTCCATCTACTTGTGATCTCTCTCTGTCAAATAAATAAATAAAATATTTTTAATAAATAAATAAATAAAAATAACTTTAAATTTAAATTTAATTTATACTTTTTTTCCCATCAAAGATGTATAACTAATTCTGCCCATTTTCTTGAATTTTAAGAATTCACCAGAATAGGGGTGTCCAGCAGACACAGTCAGCAGAATATGTGACACTTGCTCTCAGGGTCATGAGTAATCTCTACATTCAACCGAGATTACTTAAAAATAAATAAATTAATTGATCAATTAATTAAAAAAAGAATTCACCAGAATATGTATCATATACATATATAGATTATGCACCATTTTTTTAAAAATTGCACTCTAGAGGCAAATAATAGAAACAAGAGCAAAAAGTGTCTCAGGATCTCATATGAGCTTTATCATCCCATTGTCCAAAGTGTAAAACTCCCGGCTGTCTTTCCACTGTCAAATGATCTATACATCAGGGGTGTCTGGGTGGCTCAGCCGGTTGAATGTCTGCCTTCAGCTCAGAATATGACCCCAGGGTCCTGAATTGAGCCCCAAATTGGGCTTCCTGCTCAGTGGGAAGCCTGCTTCTCCCTCTCCCACTCCCCGTGCTTGTGTTCCCTCTCTCCCTGTGTCTCTCTCGGTCAAATAAGTAAAATCTTAATAAATATATAAATAATCCGTACATCAGACACTTGCTATCCTGCCTCGTCTGAAACTTCTTTCATAAATACTACACTCCCAACACTATTTTTTTCTTTTCATTTGCTCAAGAAAAGACAGAATGACACTAACTTCCAATGTTTACTTCACCTGGGCACAGCACACAAAACAGTTCACACTGACTATTTTTTAAATCTATCAGACTGGCATAGTTCCTTTATGAGAACCAGATTTATAACTACCAAGAACTGGTGTGCTGATATCATCATCATTCTTGACATCTGTCTGTGATTTAATTAAAAGAAGATGGATGAGTGGAAGGCTGTGGCCTCATTCCTGATGGCATATTGGGATCACCGGAGGGACTGTATAAACTACTAATGCCTGACCTCTCCCCTGCCCTGCCGAGGTTCTGATTCAGTTGCTCTAAGGTGTAGCCCAGGCTCTCCCAGGTGATTCTAATGTGCATCAAGGGCTGGGAACGACTGGCATAAAGATGGTTTGTTGCTCTAGAAGGTGTGTCTAGGGTGGATATAAGGGAGTGTCTGTTGCCTGCATGACCTAGAAAATCACCAGATAATTTGCACTTATGTTCACTGAATAATTTGTACAGTGGTTGCATCTCCGATAATACACTTAAAAAGCATCTGAGATAGAGATCAAATCATAAAGATAATTTCCATACTACACAAAACAACTTAACTATATCCTTTGTTTGCTGGGAAACTACTTAGCTGAAGAAAAATCTAATCCTAGATATTATTTTCATTCCTTCCCTTAAAATTCTCCAGGAATTGGATAAGTGGGTATGCTGGATGGCCTAAATGTGTAGTCTATTCTTTCTATTTACTTTTATTATACCAGTGGTCCTGCCCATTACAGAAATGCTAACAACTAGAAGCAAGCAAAACGTTAAAAAATTTTAAAAATCACTTCCAGGGACATGGGGGTGCCTCAGTTCATTATGCATCTGACTTTTAGCTTTGGCCAACAGTCTCAGTCCTGGGATTGAGCCTCAGTTGGACTCTGAGCTCAGCAGGGAGTCTGTTTGAAAATTCTCTCCCTCTGCCCCTCCCCCTGCTCTCTCTCTCAGGTTCTCTCTAAAATAAATAAATCTTTTTAAAAAATGACTTCCAGGGACGTCTGGGTGGCTCAGTTGGTTGAGCAGCTGCCTTCGGCTCTGGTCAGGATCCCAGCGTCCTGGGATCGAGTCCCACATCGGGCTCCTTGCTCCTCAGGGAGCCTGCTTCTCCCTCTGACTCTGCCTTCCACTCTGTCTGCCTATGCTCGCTCTCACTCGCTCTCTCTCTGACAAATAAATAAAATCTTTAAAAAAAAAAAAAAAGGACTTCCATTCACATCTGTGAGAAGAAAACCCTTTTAACATTTTGGCACATATTCTAGATTGCCCATGCACATATTTGCCATCTATATGGCCAGTGGTCAATAAACATTTGTATTAATATAAATTTTTTATAAAAATTGCATCATACTGCAAATAATATTTTGCATATCTATATACATACATCCCTTATTTAAGATTTAGTTTCTTTGCATCTTGATTAAATTGAACATTTTTCACACACCTACTGGAAATGCATTCATTTTTTTAACTCTATATATATACTTTACCCACACTATCACTGGCTGATCATTTTTGTGGCCCACTGACAACCAAGATACAGATAACACCCACCTTAATTCTAGTCACCATTATCACTGTAATCACTCCTACAGTCACCTACAACCCTTCAATGGTGTTCAGTAGTCTCAAATATTTAGCACAAACTCCTTAGCCTAAGTTAGAAAAGCCCTCAGTCTCCTGACTGGCAACCAGATTAGAACACCTCTAATCAATTTTCCAATTTAAGTTTTACCTGATCACAACCCAGATTAAAACTCCCCATAGGGGCACCTGGGTGACAGTGGGTTAAAGCCTCTGCCTTCCGCTCAGGTCGTGATCCCGGGGTCCTGGGATGGAGCCCCGCATCGGGCTCTCTGCTCAGCGGGGAGCCTGTTTCCCCCATCTCTCTGCTTCTCTCTCTGCCTCTCTCTCTCTCTGCCTGTCTTTCTGCCTACTTGTGATCTGTCTGTCAAATAAATAAACAAAATCTTTAAAAAAAGAAAAGAAAAGAAAACTCTAGATAGTTTCCATTTACCCTTAGATCCTAATCCAGAAACCCTAACTTCATCAAATACTGACTCAAATCCCATTTCTGGTCGCTGCCTCACCAATAAATGTACTTGGAGACTTGGAAAGTAAGCCGAAGGTAAGAGAACAGGTCATGTTTTTATTTTGAGAAATAACTTTCTAGGCAGAGGAAATAGCACAGCAAAGTCCATAAACTGGGACTGTGCTTGGCTTGTTTACTAAAAACTCTGGCAACCAAATAAATAAATAAAATCTTTAAAAGAAAAATAAATTAAAAAAAAATTTAAAAACTCTGGCAACCAGAGGGAATGGAGCAAAGAGAGTGAAGGGAAGTGTTAGCAGGTAGGGCGCCTGGGTGGCTCAGTGGGTTAGTGCGCTCTCTCTGCCTTCAGCTCAGGTCACCATCTCAGGGTCCTGGGACTGAGTCCCGCATCAGGCTCTCTGCTCAGCGGGGAGCCTGCTTCCCCCAGCCCTCTTTCTCTCTCTGCCTCTCTGCCTACCTATGATCTCTGTCAAATAAATAAATAAATATTTTTTTAAAAAAAAGAAATCCAAAAGGAAGCAAGAGATCAAATCCTACAGGATTTTATAAGCCCTTGTAGTCTTCGGCTTTTACTCTGAAAAGAATAGATATTGTCAACTTTTGATAAATGGAATAGTATTATCTAATTTATATTTAAAAGGGCCACTCTGCTATGTTGGAAGTAGACTATGGGGTAGGAAGGCAAATACAAAAGGGGAGAGTTATGAAACAAATCTAGTTTAGAGATAATAGTGGCTAAGAAGTGGTAGTAATATTCTGAGAATTTTGAAGGAAAAAAAGCAAAATTTTCTGACAGATTGAGTTTGGACTATGAGAAAAGGAGAAGAGTTTAAGATGCTATCAAGGTTTTTTAACTCAATAAGCTGGATGAATGGATTTGACATTGTTCAGGTGTGGAGTACTGAGAGTGGATCAGGATTCAGTGAGAGGGATCCTGACTGAGTCTAGGATTTTTTTAAAAAAGATTTAATTATTTGAGGGGCACCTGAGTGGCTTAGTCAGTTAAGCGTCTGCCTTCAGATCAAGTCATGATCCCAGGGTCCTGGGATCAAGTCTGCATCAGGTTCCCTGCTTGGTGGGAAGCCTGCTTCTCCCTCTCCCACTGCCCCTGCTTGTGTTCCCTCTCTCACTGGATCTGTCTCTGTCAAATAAATAAATGAATAAAATCTTTAAACAAAAATAAGATTTAATTATTTGAGAGAGAGAGAACTTTGTGCAAAGGGGAGGAGCAGAGGGAGGGAGAGACCCAAGCAGGGCTTGATCTCATGACTCTGAGATCACAGCCTGGGAAGAAACCAAGAGTCAGAAGCTTAACTGATTGCACCACCCAGGTACTCCTGAATCTGAGAATTTTAAGTTTGACTTAAGTTACCTAAAGGATGTCCAAGCAGAGATATTAAATTAGGAGTTGGATATATGAGCCTAGAGATAAAAATATGCATGTAGACACCATTTGGGTAGTATTAAATCCTTCAGGTTGAATTACCAAGGCTAAGACCATGTATATATAGGAAAGAAGAGATCTAGGGATTTGGCCTTTAGTAACTGGCTGGGGAAAGGTGGGAGGAAAGAGAAGGAACAAAGAAAACCTTGCTCCTTTTGTTTTGACATTTGTTTATTTATAATCTCTAAAGCCAATGCAGAGCTCAAACTCTCCCATTCTGAGACCAAGAGTCACCTGTTCTACTGACTGAGGCAGCTAGGAGCCCCAAAGAAAACTCTGAAGGAGCAGTCATTGGTATAGAAGGAAACTCAGGAAAAGATGGTATTCTGGAAGCCATGAGAAGAAAGCTTTTCAAGGTGGAGAGGACTCCTGACACCTCAATAGATCCTGATATTTCAAGTAAGATGGGGATGGGGGTGGGGGGCAGCGGTACCAGGGTGACACAGTTGGTCAGTTGGTTAGGTGTCTGACTCTTGGTTTAGGCTCAGGTCGTGGTCTCAGGGTTGTGAGATCCAACCCACTTCTGGCTCTGAGCTCAGCAGGGAGTCTGCTTGGCACTCTCTTCCTCTGCCCCCTCATGTGTGCTCTCTCAAATAAATAAATCTTGGGAAAAAAAAAAAAAAGATGGGGATAAGGAATTGATCATTAGATTTTTGCATCATTAACTTGTGACTTTGACAAGAGGCGTATCTATGGAGATTGGATGTGAAAGTCTGATTGGAGTATTCAAGAGAGAAAGAGGAGGGAAAAATCACCAGCATGCAAATACAGAGAAATTTTTAAAAGAGTTTTGCTACGAAGAAAATACAGACTTAAGGTAGAAGCAATAGATTCAAGAGAGATGTGATTTTTCTTTTTTTTCCTAATCTCATAATAATTATAGTATGTTTATATCACTAGCAGAAATGATAGGGGATGGGCGTCTGGGTGGCTCAGTGGGTTAAGCCGCTGCCTTCGGCTCAGGTCATGATCTCAGGGTCCTGGGATAGAGGCCCGCATCGGGCTCTCTGCTCAGCAGGGAGCCTGCTTCCCTCTCTCTCTCTCTGCCTGCCTCTCCATCTACTTGTGATTTCTCTCTGTCAAATAAACAAATAAAATCTTTTAAATAAATAAATAAATAAATAAATAAATAAATAAGAAATGATAGGGGAAAATGATGTAACTAACTAATGATTTGAATTCCACAAATTTGAAGTTGTAAATTTTAAAATGGGAGTTAACAACTTGAATTTAAATTTCAATTATTTTTTAACGCATCTATGCAATTCAATCGTAGTGTGGTCTGAAATCCTAGGTCATATGAGCAATTTAAAAAATTGAGATATAAATTATAAACCATAGAACACACCCTTGTAAAATGTAAAATTAAAAAATACACAAAATCCAATTTTTTAAAATACGGTCACAATGTTGTACCACCAACACCACTATTTTTTTCCAGAACATTTTCGTCACATTTAAGAAGAAGACTATTAGGGGTGCCTGGGTGGCTCAGTTGGTCAAACCTCTGGCCCTCAGTCTCTCTCTCTCAAATAAATAAACAAATCTTTTTAAAATATTTTATCTACTTGTTTAACAGAGAGATCACAAGTAGGCAGAAAGGCTGGCAGAGAGAGGGGGAAGCAGGCTCCCTGCCAAGCAGAGAGCCCGATGTGGGGCTCGATCCCAGGACCCTGAGATCATGATCTGAGCCGAAGACAGAGTTTTAAAACCCACTGAGCCACCCAGGTGCCCCAACAAATCTTTTTAAAAAATAGTTTTCTTGGGGCACCTGGGTGGCTCAGTGGGTTAAGCCTCTGCTTTCGGCCCAGGTCATGATCTCAGGGTCCTGGAATCGAGCCCCACATCGGGCTCTCTGCTCAGCGGGAAGCTTGCTTCCCCTCTCTCTCTCTCTGCCTGCCTCTCTGCCTACTTGTGATCTCTCTCTCTCTCTCTCTTTCTCTCTTTGTCAAATAAATAAACAAAATCTTTAAAAAAATAAAATAAAAAATATTTTTTCTTTTCTTGAACTGTCTGGTTTCGGCATCAGGATGTGACAGTCTTATGAGCAACTTGCCTAGAGACTCAGTTACTCAACACTAATAGAGATACTGCTGAGATTTTTTTCAAGATTTTATTTATTTATTTATTTGACAGAGAGACACAACGAGAGAGGAAACAGAAGCAGTGGGAGTGGGAGTGGGAGAGGGCGCCGATCAGGGCGCCCCATGCAGAGCTCGATCCCGGGACCCAAGCCGAAGGCAGACACCTAAGGACTGAACCACCCAGGTGCCCCATCTGAGATTTTTAAGGTCTCTTTTAGATGCAAGTAAAATCCCTATCAGTTGACTTGTAGGGGAGATTTTTTTCTTTTTAAGATTTTATTTGTTTGACAGAGAGAAAGAGAGAGACACAGCGAGACAGGGAACACAATCAGGGGAAGTAGGAGAGGGGGAAGCTGGCTTCCCGCTGAGCTGGGAGCCCCATGCGGGACTCGATCCCCCGACCCGGGATCATGACTCGAGTTGAAGGCAGACACTTAACCCACTGAGCAACCCAGGTGCCCTGAAGTAGGGGAGATTATCCTAGATACCACAGTAAGCCTAATTCAATCAATTAAAGCTTGAGAAGAAGAGCTGAGGCTTCTCTGGAGAATGAATTCTACCTGTGGAGACCAGCTTCACCAGGTGCCCAAGAATGCCAGGCTTCCTTTTCTCAGGGCTTTCCTAAGGATTCGGAATTGCCTGGACAGTTCCCACAGCTGTGTAAGTCAATTCCTTATAATAAATATCTTTTCTTTAAAAAGATTATATTGGGGCACCTGAGTGGCTCAGTGGGTTAAAGCCTCTGCCTTTGGCTCAGGTCATGATCCCAGGGTCCTGGGATGGAGCCCCACATCCGGCTCTCTGCTCAGCGCGGGGCCTGCTTCCCTTCCTCTCTCTCTGCCTGCCTCTCTGACTACTTGCGATCTCTGTCTTTCAAATAAATAAATAAAATCTACAAAAAAAAAAAAACCCTTTATTATTAAAATAAATAAATAAATAGTAAAAAAGATTATATTTACTTATTTATCAGAGAGAGCATAAGCAAGGGGAGCAGGAGGCAGAGCAGGCAGAGAGAGAAGCAGGCTCCCTGGAGCCCAAAGCAGGACTCAACCCCAGGACCCCAGGATCATGACCTGAGTCAAAGGCAGAGACACTCAACCAACTGAGCCACCCAGATGTCCCTAAATATCTTAATATATACCTCCTACTGGTTCTGTTTCTCTAGTTGAACTCTGACTGATAACACAGGGTAATCAATACTGGCCTCAGAGAATGAGTTGGGAAGTATTCCTTTCTCTTCTATTTTGTGGGAAGAGTTTGTGAATTGTTTAATTATTATTTGAATGTTGGTAGATTTCCCCAGTGATGCCATCTGACCATGCAAACATTTATAAAATTTGTTTTTCTGTCCAAGAAATTCATTCTACCATATATGCTAATTTTTTTAATAGCATCTTTTTTAAAATTTTTTTTTAAGATTTTTTATTTATTGGGGTGCCTGGGTGGCTCAGTGGGTTAAGCCTCTGCCTTCGGCTCAGGTCATGATCTCAGGGTCCTGGGATAGAGCCCCGCATCGGGGCTTGTGATCTCTGTCTGTCAGATGAATAGATAAATAAAATCTTTTAAAAAAAAAAAGATTTTTTATTTATTTCACAGACAGAGATCACAAGTCAGACAGAGATCACAAGTGACCAGAAAGGCAGGCAGAGAGAGAGGGGGAAGCAGGCTCCCTGCCGAGCAGGAGCCTGATGTGGGGCTCAATCCCAGGACCCCTGGATCATGACCTGAGCCAAAGGCAGAGGCTTTAACTGGCTGAGCCACCCATATGTGCTAATTTGAAGTAGTTCTTTTTTTTTTTTAAGATGTTATTTATTCACTTGACATAGATTGAGAGAGAGTGAGAGAACTGCAACAGGGGGACGGGCAGAGGGAGAGGAAGAAGCAGTCTCTCCACTGAGCTGGGAGCCCAACACAGGGCTTGATCCCAGGACCCCAGGATCATGACCTGAGCCAAAAGCCAGACAGACGCCCAACTGACTGAGCCATCCAGGCACCCTGAAGTGGTTCTTTTACTTCAAATATATCTGGGACATCCATCTTTTTATGTTTTGTTTTGTTTTGTTTTGTTTAAAGATTTTATTTGTTGATTTGACAGACAGGGATCACAAGCAGACAGAGAGGCAGGCAGAGAGAGAGAGAGGGAAGCAGGCTCCCTGCTGAGCAGAGAGCCCGATGTAGGACTCGATCCCAGGACCCTGAGATCATGACCTGAGCCAAAGGCAGCAGCTTAACCCACTGAGCCACCCAGGCGCCCCCATTTTTCTATGTTAATATTCACTGATGCACTTAGTATTTTTCTATTGCTGAATTATATCCCATAGCATAATACATGAAGTGGAGTTTTGGGGGGGGTAGTTGGGGTTTTTTAGCTTGGCAGATCTGAATTTTTTTTTAAGGATTTTATTTATTTGAGAGAGAGAGAGAGAGAGCAAGCAGGAGCAGAGGGGAGGGGCGGAGGGAGAGGGAGAAGCAGACTCAGGGCTCACTCTCAGGACCCTGGGATCAAGACCTGAGCTAAAAGCAGACACTTAACTGGCTGAGCCACCCAGACACCCCTGAGTTTAAATCTTAACTACAAATCTTACTAGCAGCGCAAGTTTGGCTTCTATCTATCTATCTATCTATCTATCTATCTATCTATCTATCTAAGGGACTAGGACAGAACTGTCGAAAAGCTGGATTTATGTGCTCATGTTCTTTCAATGACGCTCCCTATTCTCCAACATCTATCTGATCCACATCTCCCTGCATGTTCTCAAGTCTTCTGTTTTTTGTTTTGTTTTCTCTATTCAGCCTCCCTGTAGATAAACTTTTGATTTTAAAATTTTATTGACGGTTGGTGGGGAAGGGGACATCTAGGTGGCTCAGTGGGTCAAGCATCTGCCTTCGGCTCAGGTCATGATCCCAGGGTCCTGGGATCAAGCCCCACATCGGGCTCTCTGCTCAGCAGGGAGCCGCCTTCCCCCCTCTCTCTCTGCCTGCCTCTCTGCCTACTTGTGATCTCTGTCAAATAAATAAATAAGACCTTAAAATTAATAATAATAATAATTAATAAGATAATAATAATGTCCATTTATGGGCATATGCCAGAACTATCCTGGGAAAACTGAAACATATGAACAAATTTCTATAAAAGTATATATCTTATCAAAATTCTCTCAAGAGGAAGTAAAAGCCTGAATAGTCCTTTAAGTCCTTTAAGTCACTCATAACTTAATTTTTTTTAAGCTAACTTTTTTTTTTAAGATTTTATTTGACAGGCAGAGATCAAAAGTAGGCAGAAAGGCAGGCGGGGAGAGAGGAGGAAGCAGGCTCCCCGCCGAGCAGAGAGCCGGATGCAGGGCTGGATCCCAGGAGCCTGGGATCATGACCTGAGCCAAAGGCAGAGACTTTAACCCACTGAGCCACCCAGGTGCCCCTAAGATAACTTTTTTAAAAATATTTTATTTATTTATTTAGAGCACAAGCAGGGGGAGGGGCAGAGAGAGAAGGAGAGAAAGAACCGCAAGCAGATTCTACGCAGAGCACAGAACCCAGTGTGGTCTCATCATGGGGCTTGATCTCAACCCTGTGATCATGACCTAAGCCAAAATCAAGAGGCAGGCACTTAACTGATTGAGCCACCCAGGTACCCCAAGGTAATTTATTTTTGACTAACATCACAATGAAACATTAATTTCAATTTACAGCCCCTTTCTTTACTTAGTATATATTTAAATCCAAAAATAAATTATTTTTAAACTGATCTTTTGGGGCACCTGGGTGGCTCAGTGGGTTGGGAATCTGCCTTCCTCTTAGCATGATCTGGGGGTCCTGGGATCAAGCCCCGCATCGGTTCCGTCCTCCCTCTCTCACTCGTTTTCTGTTTTTCTCTCTCTCTCTCTCTCTCACTCATTCTCTCAAGTAAATAAATAAAATCTTTAAAAATAAATAAATAAACTGATCTTCTTATGAAAATCTTCATTGATTTTGATAACCTTAATTTTTCTTTCTTCCCTTATTTCCAACAATGTACAACACTGCTGCTTTATGAAAATCAAAGAGTCTCACATTGTAGAATGTGGACTATGATCTACATGTCAAATTTAGCTGCAGTTTGAGTTTATTCCACAGATTTTGCTATACAGAAAGAACCAACTATGCTTTGCGATCAAAATCCAGGGCAAGCAAAGAGGAATCGTAGTGAAGATGAAAGAAAGGGAAAGAAAAAATGGAAAGAAAGAGAAAGAGAAGAAAAAGAAGTAGAAATAGAAGACGGACTGGAAGAGGAACAGGAAAAAGAAGAGAAAAATGAAGAACAATATCCCCAGAAAAGAATAGTCAGCAAACCCCTCATGGACACTCTCTGGGCAAACTTTAAGTTAAACAAATGCCCCACAATAGGAGATATCCGATCACTTGCATTTGAATTTAACATGACAGTAAAACAGGTATGAAACCTATTTATCAACAGAGTCACCTTGTAGTACTATCACTCATGTAAACCAATATCCTTATTCCTTCATTCATCATCTCCCCACCTCATTTTTTTACAGATAAAGCAATGGTTTCGTAAAAGGAGGAAGAAATACAATAAAGATATGTACAAGCAGAAACCTAAAAAAAGACCCAAAAGGTAAGAATGTTTTATACATAGTACACTAAGTAGTAAGGAAATAAAAAAGGAACATATTGACTTCCAGAGAAAGACTGTGTCCCATAGTTCTTGGATATACCATCAGCTTTCTACAGTCCACCATTGCCATTTGGCTCTGGCTGGAGGGTTGAGTACTGAGTGTTGTGAGAGCTCAGATTGCTATCAGACATGGCCCGTGGACATGGAGGTGAACTTGGTTACATTAAACCAGAACTTCCAGATTATAAACTGTGGAAGATAAATGGAAAACCATTAGACACTGCCCAGAAGCTGGCTGCACAAGGCCTAAGGGATCCATGGCGCCTCCATGAAGCTTAGAGATACACGGATGGTTTTGCAAACAGTGTTGCCTTTGGTGCATTATTAAAACAATTCAAATAGGGATTTGCTGCATTTTTGGTAGCTGTAGGGGCTGATAGTAGGATTTAATAAAGTGAGAATACATGTTTTAAAAAAAAAAAAAAAACTTTTCATGTTCCAGCCAGTGACACAAAGAACCGCTGACTGCCCTATTTGTTATTCTGCTCAACGTACAAAGAGGCATGTGCGTACACAGACATGACACCATTACCATGTAGTCATATTCCCAAATATACTACTAAAGCCCTTAAATGTTTATTGACTGCAATATGGAATTAATAATTTCATCTTTTTTTTTCCTTAGATGCTGAGTATTTGTGATGCTTGTCTTCTCTGTGTTACCTACTGGCAGAATCTCATGTGACTGGAAAAAGTGAAGATAAGAACAACATCAACATTTTTTAAAGTACTAGACTGTACACAGAATTTTTATATATTACTTATGTATATTTATATACAATTTTTTGTGTATTACCTCACTTGATCATCACTCTAAACCATAAGCGAGGAAATTGAACTGTTGGGAAATAATGCGGTTTTGGGGATATCTGTGTGGCTCAGTCAGATAAGCATCTGCGTTCTGTTGGGAAATAATGCGGTTTTGGGGACATCTGTGTGGCTCAGTCAGATAAGCATCTGCGTTCAGTTCAGGTCATGATCTCACAGTCCTGGGATCAAGTCCTGCATCAGGCTCCCTGCTCAGCAGGAAGCCTACTTCTCCCTCTCCCTCAGCGGCAACTCCTGCTTGTGTTCCCTCTCTCTCTCTCTGTCAAATAAGTAAATAAAATCTTTAAAAAAAAAAAAGGTATATCAAGGTTATAAATATATTATACTTCTATCCCTTGTTTTTTAAATCTCATCTTGCCTCCTTTTATGAACTCACCCCCTTCAACTCAGGTTTCATCAATCAAAATGCACATTTCATTCACCACAAGATGAATGGATCTCAGAGGGAGGGAGTCAAGATGGCAGAGGAGTAGCAGACTGAGATGACATCAGGTCACAGGAGTTCAGCTAGATAGTTATCAAACCATTCCAAACACCTACAAACCCAACAGGAAATTGAAGAGAAGAAGAGTAGCAACTCTAGAAACAGAAAACCGACCACTTTCTGAAAGGTAGGACATGGAAGCGACAGGAAGATAGGCCACAGGGGGAGGGGCCAGCTCCCAGCAAGTGGTGGAGCAACAGAGTGCAAAATCCAAACTTTTAGAATTCTGCTCCACTCAGGGACATTGCTCCAGAGGCTAAGCAGGGGTGGAGCCCTCATGGGAACAGGGCAGTCTCGGGTCCCATGGGGTCACAGAGGGATTGGGGTGTCTAAGTGTAGCATAGCTCCCTGGTATCAGAGCAGGGAATCCAGCTATGAGAAAGATCCAAGGAGTGAGCTCTCAGCTTGGGATTACCATAAACTGTGATCCATGGCACAGTCGGACCACTGCTCTTTGAGCAGGGACCCCACAAGTGGCAGATCCAGGGAGACCCACCTTCCTCCACTTGAAGAGCAGCACAGCAGCAATCTTCTGCGTTTAGAGACTCCAAATGGGGCCGTGTGCCAGAGACAGAGAGGCTCGGTCACAGGCTGGGTGGGTTCAGAGCGCGGCCAGAGACCAGGGAGATGGGAGTGATTGAGTGCTTTTCACTGAGGGTGCACTGAGGAGTGGGACCCTGAGCTCTTGGCTCCTCTGGGCCAGACACTGGGAAGCTGCCATTTTCATTCCCGTGGGAACAAAAGCTCCTGAGAGCAAACCTGAGCAGATTACTTAGCCCAGCCCCTGGCAAGGGGGTTACAATTCTGCCTCAGGCAAAGACACTTGAGAAACACTGCAACAAGCAGTGATTAGCAAGAACATCCAGCCAAGGGGCGCCTGGGTGGCTCAGTGGGTTGAGCCGCTGCCTTTGGCTCAGGTCATGATCTCAGGGTCCTGGGATCGAGTCCCGCATCAGGCTCTCTGCTCAGCAGGGAGCCTGCTTCCTCCTCTCTCTCTCTCTGCCTGCCTCTCTGCCTACTTGTGATCTCTGTCTGTCAAATAAAATAAATAAAATCTTTAAAAAAAAAGAACACCCAGCCAAGACCAAGTTCACTGATCAATGAGAACTGCAGAACTCCAAAAGAGGAGAGTAAAGCATGGAATTCATGGCTTTCTCCCCATGATCCTTTAGTCTTACAAAGTTGATTAAATTTATTTTATTTTATTTTTTCTTATTCTAATTTAACTTTTCTTCTTTCCTCTTTTAATGATTTTTAACTAGTTTATCTTAACAATACCTTAAAAAATATTTTAAACCTTCATTATTATACTCATATTTTATCCTTCATTGTATGTAACATTATTTTTTGTATACATATAGGGTTTTTTCTTCTAAAAAATTTTGGGATACAGTTTCTTTTAATAGATCAAAATATACCCTAAATCTAGCACAGGGCTTTGTTCTGGTGTTCAGCCTGAGCAAATTCTCTCCACTTTCTTTTTCTTTCTTTTTCCAACCAACTTATCTTATCAATTCCTTTCTTAGAAATTTTTTAGAATTTTCATCTTTATATAAACATATATATGTTTAAATTATATATATATATTTATTTATATTCTTATTTATTTATTTATTTAATTTTTTAGATTTCTTTTTACCCCCTTTCTTCTCCCCCA
>NC_081562.1:99417981-99516600 GCF_022355385.1 Mustela nigripes
AAAAAAAAAATGGAGGCTCAATGCTAACTAGGATAAATGAGGGGGAAGAGAGAATTGGTGATATAGAAGACAAAATAATGTAAAATAAAGAAGCTTAGCAGAAGAGAGACAAACAACTATTGGATGACGGGGGAGAATTCAATAGATAAGTGCTATCATAAGATGAAACAATATTAGATTATTTGGGATTCCAGAAGAAGGGGGGGCAGAAGGTATTAGAACAAATTATAGTAGAGAATTTCCTTAATATGGCAAAGGGAACAAGCATCAAAATCCAGGAGGCACAGAGAAGCCCCCTCAAAATCAATAAAAATGGGTCCACAACCCATCATCTAAAAATGAAACTTACAAGTCTTAGTGACAAAGAGAAAATCCTGAAAGCAGCTTGGGACAAGAAGTCTGTAACATACAATGGTAAAAATATTAGATTGACAGCAGACTTATCCACAGAGACCTGGCAGGCCAGAAAAAACTGGCATGATATATTCAGAGCACTAAATGAGAAAAATATGCAGCCAAGAATACTATATCCAGCTGGGCTATCATTGAAAATAGAAGGAGAAATCAAAAGTTTCCAGGACAAACAAAAACTAAAAGAATTTGCAAACACCAAACCAGCCCTATAGGAAATATTGAAAGGGGTCCTCTAAGTAAAGAGAGACCCTAAAAGTATTAGACCAGAAAGGAACAGAGACAATATACAGTAACCGTCACCTTACAGGCAATACAACAGCATTAAATTCATATCTTTCAATAGTTACCATGAATGCAAATGGTCTAAATATCCCAATCAAAAGACACAGGGTATCAGGATGGATAAAAAAATAAAACCCATCAATATGTTGTCTACAAGAAACCCATTTTAAACCCAAAAACACCTCCAGATTTAAAGTGAGGGGGTGGAAAACAATTTACCATGCTAATGGATATCAAAAGAAAGCTGGGGTGGCAATTCTTATAAGAGATAAATTAAATTTTAAGCCAAAGACTATAATAAGAGATGAAGAAGGACACTATATCATACTCAAAGGTTCTGTCCAACAAGAAGATCTAACAATTTTAAATATCTATGCCCCTAACATGGGAGCAGCCAACTATATATACCAATTAATAACAAAATCAAAGAAACACATCAACAATAATACAAATAATAGTAGGGGACTTTAACACTCCCCTCATTGAAATGGACAGATCATCCAAGCAAAAGATCAACAAGGAAATAAAGGCCTTAAATTACACACTGGACCAGATGGTCATCACAGATATATTCATAACATTCCATCCCAAAGCAACTGAATACATATTCTTCTCTAGTGCACATGGAACATTCTCCAGAATAAATCAGTAGAGTATTCTCTACTATAATTTGCTCTCAAATCAGGTCTGAACTGGTACTGAAAGATTGGGATCATTCCCTGCATATTTTCAGACTGCAATGCTCTGAAGCTAGAACTCACTCACATGAGGAAAGTTGGAAAGAACTCAAACACATGGAAGCTAAAGAGCATCCTACTAAAGAATGAATGAGTAAACCAGGAAATTAAAGAAGAATTGAAAATATTCATGGAAACAAATGAAAATGAAAACACAACTGTTCAAAAATCTGTGGGACATAGCAAAGGCAGTCCTGAGAGGAAAGTATATAGCAATACAAGCCTTTCTCAAGAAACAAGAAAGGTCTCAAATACTACAACCTAACCCTACATCTAAAGGAGCTAGAGAAGGAACAGCAAAGAAAGCCTAAACCCAGCAATAGAGAAATAAGAAAAATCAGAGCAGAAATCAATGAAATAGAAACCAAAGAACAGTAGAACAAATCAACGAAACTAGGAACTGGTTCTTGGAAAGAATTAATAAGATTGATAAACCCCTGGCCAGACTTATCAAAAAGAAAAGAGAAAGGACCCAAATAAATAAAATCATGAATGAAAGAGGACAGATCACAACCAACACCAAATACATACAATTATAAGAACATACTATGAGCAACTATACGCCAGCAAATTTGACAATCTGGAAGAAATGGATGCATTCCTAGAGATATATAAAATACCAAATCTGAACCAGGAAGAAATAGAAAACCTGAGCAGACCCATAACCATTAAGGAGATTGAAGCAGTCATCAAAAATCTCCCAAAAAACAAGAGCCCAGGGCCAGATGGCTTCCCAGGGGAATTCTACCAAACATTTTTTTTTTTAAGATTTTATTTATTTATTTGACACAGAGAGAGAGAGAGATCACAAGTAGTCAGAGCTGCAGGCAGAGAGAGAAGGAGAAACAGGCTCCCTGCCGAGCAGAGAGCCCGATGTGGGGCTCAATCCCAGGAACCTGGGATCATGACCCATGCCAAAGGCAGAGGCTTAACCCACTGAGCCACCCATGTGCCCCTCTACTAAACATTTAAAGAATTAATACCTATTCTCCTGAAACTGTTCCAAAGAATAGAAATGGAAAGAAAACTCCCAAACTCATTTTATGAGGCCAGCATTAGCTTGACATTACCAAACCAGACAAAGACCTCATCAAAAAAGAGAATTACAGACCAATATCCTTGATGAACACAGATGTGAAAATTCTCACCAAAATACTAGCCAATAGGATCTGACAGTACATTAAAAGGATTATCCACCACAACCAAGTGGGATTTTTTCCAGTGCTGCAAGTTTGGTTCAACATCCACAAGTCAATGTGATACAATGCATTAATAAAAGAAAGAATAAGAACCACATGATATTCTTAATAGATGCAGAAAAAACATTTGACAAAGGATTGCATCCTTTCTTCATCAAAACTCTTCAAAATGTAGGAATATAGGGTACATATCTCAATATCATCAATGCCATCTATGAAAAACCCACAGCAAATATCGTTCTCAATGGAGAGAAACTGAGAGCTTTTCTACCAAGGTCAGGAACATGGCAGGGATATCCATTATCACCACTGCTATTCAACATAATACTAGAAGTCCTAGCCTCACCATCAGACAACAAAAAGAAATTAAAGGCATCCAAATTGGCAAAGAAGTCAAACTATCATCTTTGCAGATGATAGGATACTTTCTGTGGAAAACCCAAAAGACTCCATGCCAAATCTGCTAGAACTTGTACAGGAATTCAGTCAAGCATCAAGATATAAAATCAATGCACAGAAATCATCTGCATTTCTATATACCAACAACAAGACAGAAGAAAGAAAAATTAAGGGGCACCTGGGTGGCTCAGTGGGTTAAGCCTCTGCCTTTGGCTCATGATCCCAGGGTCCTAGGATCAAGCCCCGCAACAGGCTCTCTGCTCAGTGGGGAACCTGCTTCCTCCCCTCTCTCTGCCTGCCTCTCTGCCTACTTGTGATCTCTCTCTCTCTCTGTCAGATAAATAAATAAAATTTTTTAAAAAAAGAAAGAAAAATTAAGGAGTCAATCCCATTTACAATTGTACCCGAAACCATAAGATACCTAGGAATAAATCTAACCAAAGAGACAAAAAATCTGTACTCAGAAAACTATAAAGTATTCATGAGAGAAATTGAGGAAGACACAAAGAAATGGAAAAATGTTCCATGCTCATGGATTAGAAGAACAAATATTGTGAAAACATCTATGCTACCTAAAACAATCTACATGTTGCAATCCCTATCAAAATACCATCCTTTTTTTTTTTTCAAAGCAATGGAACAAATAATCCTAAAATTTATATGGAACCATAAAAGACCTCAAATAGCCAAAGGAATGTTGAAAAAGAAAGCCAAAGTTGGTGGCATCACAATTCCAGACTTCAAGCTCTATTACAAGGTTGTCATCATCAAGACAGTATGGTAATGGCACAAAAACAGACACACAGATCAATAGAGCAGAAGAGAGAGCCCAGAAATAGACCCTCAACTCTATGGTCAACTAATCTTTGACAAAGCAGGAAAGAATGTCCAATGGAAAAAAGACAGTTTCTTCAACAAATGGTGTTGGGAAAATTGGGCAGCCACATGCAGAAGAATGCAACTGGACCATTTCCTTACACCACACACAAAAATAGACTCAAAATGGATAAAATACCTCAATGTGAGACAGGAATCCATCAAAATCTTTGAGGAGAAACAGGCAGCAACCTCTTCTACATTAGCCACAGCAACCTCTTCCTAGAAACATCACCAAAAGCAAGGGAAGCAAGAGCAAAAGTGAACTATTAGGACTTCATCAAGATCAAAAGCTTTTACACAGCAAAGGAAACAGTTAATACAACCAAAAGATAACTGACAGAATGGGAGAAGATATTTGCAAATGACATATCAGATAAAGAGCTAGTATCCAAAATCTATAAAGAACTTATCAAACTCAACACCCAAATAACAAATAATCCAATCAAGAAATGGGCAAAGGACATGAACAGACACTTCTGCAAAGAAGACATCCAAATGGCCAACAGAGACATGAAGAAGTGCTCCACATCACTCAGCATCAGGGAAATACAAACCAAAACCACAATGAGATACCACCTCACACCAGTCAGAATGACTTAAATTAATAAGTCAGGAAATGACAGATGCTATAGAGGATGCGGAGAAAGGGGAACCCTCCAACACTGTTGGTGGGAATGCAAGCTGGTGCAGCCACTCTGGGAAACAGCATGAAGGTTCCTCAAAAAGTTGAAAATAGAGCTACCCTATGACCCAGCAATTGCACTACTGGGTATTTACCCTAAAGATACAAATGTAGTGATCCAAAGGGGCATCTACACCTAAATGCTTATAGTAGCAATGTCCACAATAGCCAAACTATGGAAAGAGCCTAGATGGCCATCAACAGATGAATGGATAAAGAAGATGTGCTATATACATACAATGGAATACTATTCAGCCATCAAAAGAAATGAAGTCTTGGGGCGCCTGGGTGGCTCAGTGGGTTAAAGCCGCTGCCTTCGGCTCAGGTCATGATCTCAGGGTCCTGGGATCGAGTCCCACATCGGGCTCTCTGCTCGGCAGGGGGCCTGCTTCCCTTCCTCTCTCTGTGATCTCTTCCCTTCCTCTCTCCTACTGTGATCTCTCTCTGTCAAATAAATAAATAAAATCTTTAAAAAAAAAAAAAAAGAAATGAAGTCTTGCCATTTGCAACGACGTGGTTGGAACTAGAGGGTATTATGTTGAGCGAAATAAGTCAATCATAGAAAGACAATTATCATATGCTTTCCCTGATATGAGAAATTTGAGAGGCAAAGTGGAAGGTTTGGGGAGTAGGGAAGGAAAAAATGAAACAAGATGGGATCAGGAGGGAGACAAACCATAAGAGACTCTTAATCTCACAAACAAACTGAGGGTTGCAGTGGGGGTTGGGGGGTAGGGAGAGGGTGGTTGGGTTATGGACATTGGGGAGGGTATGTGCTATGGTGAGTGCTGTGAAGTGTGTAATCCTGATGATTCACAGACCTGTACCCCAGGGCAAATAATACATTATATATTAATTTTTTAAAAAAAGAATATAAAACAATAGGATAGATATTACAAAAAAAAAAAAAAAAAAAAAAGACTGGATCTCTGCATCTGTCTTCCAGGATCTTCAAAGTTATAAGGAGGCCTTAAGTGAATTCAGTAACGTATGCCATCCAGATGGTCCTGATGAAATCTCACTCTCTCAAGGCTGTGTGTCCTTGAAAATGGTTCATGAAGTAACAGTATGCCCTTTGTGTTCAGAACAACATCCAAGGCAATTGCCAAAGAATTGTGGGAAAGAACTGTGGGAACAGTGGACAGAATATACATTCCAAGGATATGGGAGGGATGAGGAGCCTCCAGTTGCCCAGACCTGGGTCACAAGTCAACCAGCAATCACACCCTCTTCCGTTAATTCCTCTGACACTCTGCTTCTTGTGTGACAGTTCTTTAAGAAATTTTTTTTAAGATTTTTATTTATTTGACAATCAGAGAGAGAGAGAAAAAGAGCATATGCAGAGGGAGCAGCAGGCTGAGGAAGAGAGAGAAGCAGGCTCCAGCTGAGCAGGGAGCCCAGACGTGGGGCTCAATCCCAGGACCCTGGGATCATGACCTGAGCTGAAGGCAGATGCTTAACTAACTGAGCCACCCAGGGGCCCCCTCATATGACTTAATAAAGATAATATATTAGCAGACTCATCAGGCATGACCACACAACATTCTCCTTGGATAACCCTTGCAAGGCAGTAATGATGTCCAAGTCCATCCTATTTTGGAGGACAGTTCTTCTCACGAGAGACATTTCAGTAGTCAGTAAAGACAGGCTTTGCCAGCTATCATTTAAGGCATTTGGGTAAATATTATAAGGACTTCTATGAGTGCCACATTTTTCTCCAGGCACAAAGAGAGGGACAAAGATGGCAGTCAAATAACTGTACAAATGAAAACAGAATGTGCCCACCTGAACTTGAGGAAAAGAAAGTTGGCAGCTTTAGGAACTTGACCTGGTTGTTCATACATGTTACCTGGGGGCAGACAGCGATGTCAGGTGTGAGGAGATGGACTAGGAGTAAGATATGCCCGATGAGGACCCCCATCCTCACCCCTCCCCTCTTCATCCCTTGGGTGTTCCAATCCAGGTAGGGTGCATTTCAATAGGTGCAGCTTGTAGCAAGACAACAGGATCCCAGTGAGATCAAGCTGTACCCCCTCAGCCAGGGGCAAAAAGTAACTCACCCACCCTGATGGGACATCCCACTGCAAATTCTAGTAGATCATTCTTTTTTCAGGCACCACTGGGGCTTGGTGTTCTCAGCAGCATATCACGTGGATCCACAGTAAGACTTGGGGCATTGGTTGTTTCCCATGATTTTTACACTTTTATGACACCAAGTGTCTCAGCAGTAGTCCCCAGTTGGGCACACAGAGCAATAGGCTCTACTGGCTGATCATTCAAATGTATTAAAGGCTGGGGCAGTACTTCAGTCCACCCAGCCCAAGTGGTTTTACTTGTTAATAATACAACCTGCTGGTGCCTGGATGGCTCAGTTGGTTAAGCAACTGCCGTTGGCTCAGGTCATGATCCTAGAGTCCCAGGGAAGGGATCAAGTCCCACATCAGGCTTCCTGCTCAGCAGGGAGTCTGCTTCTCCCACTGACTTCTCTCCTCTCATGCTCTCATTCTCACATTCTCTCTCTCTCTCTCAAATAAATAAATAAAATCTTTAAAAAAAAAAAAAAATGCGGGCGCCTGGGTGGCTCAGTGGGTTAAGCCGCTGCCTTTGGCTCAGGTCATGATCTCAGGGTCCTGGGATCGAGTCCCGCATCGGGCTCTCTGCTCAGCAGGGAGCCTGCTTCCTCCTCTCTCTCTCTCTCTGCCTGCCTCTCTGCCTACTTGTATTCTCTCTCTGTCAAATAAATAAATAAAATCTTTAAAAAAAAAATGCAACCTGCTACTTAAATATTCTATTTTTCCTTTCTACCAGTTCTGCTGCTTACAGGGTATAGGGGAGATGAAACCTCCATTCAATGCCATGCTCTCGCCCAGTCTTGCATATCATGACCTTGGAACATGACCTCCCAACTCTATTGAGTGGGAGTACTTGGTACTCAACTTCTCTAATTCCCTAATGGTAACAGCCTGGTTTTGCACGGTGACAGGGAAAACCTTGGTTTCAACCTGATGCAGCGTCTACACAAACCAGGACTCATTTAGAACCTTCCTTCAGGGGGCCCCTGGGTGGCTCAGTTGATTCAGCATCTGCCTTCAGTTTTGGGTCTCAATCCTGGATCTAGCCCTGAATCGGGTTCCCTGATCAATAGGAAGCCTGTTTCTCTCTCTCCCTCTGCTGCTCTCTGCCGCCTTGTGCTTTCTCTTGCTCTTTCTTCCACTGTCTGTCAAATAAATAAATGAAATCTTAAAAAAAAAAAAAAAAAAAAAAAAAGAACGCTCATTCAGAGGGAGGGGCCACTATAATCAATTTGCCAACCACTTAGTGGTTGGGTACTATGGCAAATAGATCCACACTTCTTTGGTAATTGCCTTAGGTGTTGTTCCAAACACAAGGGGCATGCTGTTACTTCATGAACCAAGTCACTGTATCTCCAGAGCAAGCCACCATCCTTGGCAAAATGCCATCGTACCCAAGCACCTCAGTGGCCACTTTTCCTATGCACCCAATTTGCTGGGTCTACAGTGGGGCAGTAGCTTCCCGACTGCTGGGGGTGTCAGTCCCTTACACAGGGAAAGACAGTAACAACTACTTCAGGCTCTTGCAAGAGAACCCAAAAGTCTTTCCATATATATATTCTTTTAATTTTTAAAGTCATCTCCACTACACCCAACATGGGCCTCAAAGTCTCCACCCGGAGTACAAGAGTCTCAGGTTCCACCAACTGAGTCAGCCAAGCACCTGTCTTTCCACATATTCTGACCCTACAAGGGTTTATTGCTAAATATCCACCCCTTGGCTTCTCACTGGCGGAGCCATAGGGTAAGATCCCTTTAGAGCAGGCCAGCTGTCAGCACAAAGTGTTAATGGCCAGGCTTTCTGAGTGATCACCCACCAAACTGCTCTAAGTCCAACCCAAGGGCGGCTATAGTTCATTCCTCTTCAATCCAGATGGTGTCAGTGTTGGGCTGAAGAGCCACTGCGGTCCCCAGAAGCAGATGGTCCCACTAGATCTGTAAACAAAGCATTAGCGGGAATTCCTCCCCTCCCCCTCCCTCTCTACCGGCCACAGGAGTCACCACAGGAATAGGGGTGGGGTATTTGGAGGATTTTCATGGATTTACAGGGCCTACTTGCGCTGCATTTCTGGACCAAGTGGGCTGGGGACAGAGTGTTCTTCTGTTACAAACAGGCATGACTCTTAATCAAAGTGTAAGTTTGAGCCATGGCAAATAACATACGTAATGGTAAAACGTTCAAAGCTTTCCCTGTTAGACTGAGAGAATAATCTGTAGCTGCCCATGATTCCTACATCTGTTTGGTATTGTACTGGAAATCCTGATAAGTACAATAATGACACACACACACAAATTACAAGGTATAAGAATTTTAAAAACGAAAAAATATGATTCTTTACATGAAAATTATGTATGGAAAAAAGTTTTAGGTCTACAGATAAATTATTAGGATTAAAAAATTAAGAAGACCGGGGCACCTGAGTTAAGCCTCTGCCTCCGGCTCAGGTCATGATCTTGGGGTCCTGGGATCCAAGCCCAGCATCAGGCTCTCTGCTCAGCGGGGAGCCTGCTTCCCGCCTCTCTCTGCCTGCCTCCCTGCCTACTTGTGATCTCTGTCTGTCAAATACATAAATAAAATCTTTTTAAAAATTAGGAAGATTGCTAGATCAAAAATCAATATATAAAATTCTAACATATTTCAACTTACTAGTAAGAGAAGAAAATAAAATTTAGGAAAGAATGTGATGTACAATAGCATCAAAATTCTCCAGGACCTAGAATTAGATGTAACAAAAGATAAGTAACATGTCTACATAGAAAACTATATTTTAATTCAAGAAATTAGGGGCGCCTGGGTGGCTCAGTCATTAAGTGTCTGCCTTCCACTCAGGTTATGATCCCAGGGTCCTGGGATCCAATCCTGCATCTGGCTCCCAGCTCAGCGGGAAGCCTGATTCTCCCTCTCCCACTCCCCGTTTGTGTTCCCTCTCTCACGATCTCTCTCTCTCTCTCTCTCTAATAAATAAATAAATAATCTTTTAAAAAACTAAGATGATAAGAGCGAGGTAAATCTTTGCTGTACTACAAAATTCAATATTTTTTCAAAATTCAATATTTTAAATGTGTAAATATCCTCCAAATTTCTATGTATTCACTGTAATTGCAAACAAATCCTTAAAATATTTTTTTAAAAATTTGACAAATTGACTCCAAGTTTATGTGATGGCCTTTGAGTCAATAACATGGGCCAAAAAAATAGCCTAGACACTGGGTTAAAAGAGTAAAATACGTGAACTTATTCTGTTCAATATCATTATTTATTATAGTTATAACAACTAAGACAGTGTAATCCTGCACATAGGTAGGCAAGTAGACCAGTGAAATTGAATAAATTACACACATATGGAGACTCAATAAAGTTAGCACTGAAGAAAAATGGGAAAATAATCTCATTAACTAGTACTAGGACATTTGTTTATCCATATAATCATCCATATGAAAAATAATAAAATTAGACTTCTACCTAACACCATACACAAAAATCAATTCCAGGCATTTCATAGATCTAAATGGGAAAAGCAAAACAATAAAACTTTTAAAAAGCAATATAATTGAATGAAGTTGGATGCATACCTAATGCCATATAAGAAAGCTACTTGAAAATGGATCAAAGACCTAAATTTAAGACCTAAAATCATAAAACTCCTAGAAGAAAACAAGGCCAAGGTTTCATGAAATTAGAATTGCATAGTAATTTCTTGGCTATGACACCAAAGTCACAGACAACAACAAAATGTACACATATTGGACTTCAATTCAAAGTTCTGAAACTGAAAGGCACCTGGGTGGCTCAGTTGGTTAAGTGCCTGCCTTCAGCTCACCTCATGATCCCAGGGTCCTGGGATCAAGTCCCACATTGGGCTCATAAGGGAGTCTGCTTCTCCCTCTCCCTCTACCCTTTCCCCCCACCCCTGGTCATGCTCTCTCTCTTTTGCACTCCCTCTCAAATAAATAAATAAAACCTTTTTAAAAAAATTCTAAAATTGTAAAAATTTAAAAATTTCTGCACCAGAAGACAGTATCAACAGAGTACAAAGGCAAACCACAGAATGAAAAAAAATACTTACAAATCATATATAAGGATTCAGAAAATATAGGGAACTCCTAAAACTCAACCACACACACACACACACACACACACACACAAAATCCAACTCAGTTCAAAAATAGACAAAGGGGGGGCACCTGGCTGGCTCAGTCAGTGGAATGCATGATTCTTGATCACAGGGTTGTAAGTTCCAGCCCCATGCTGTGCGTAGCGATTACTTTAAAAAAAAAAATTTTTTAATATAGACAAAGGATTAATATTGTGTGTCAACTATATGTCAATTAAAAAAATTTTTTTAATAGAAAAATGGAACTGTGAGGGGGTATCCTAAGGAGAAAAGGAGCAAAAGACTAGAATAAACATTTCTCGAAGAAAGATATACGAGTGGCCAATAAGCACATGAAAAGATGTTCAATATCACTAATTATTAGGGAAATGTAATCAAAACAATAATGAGATATCACCTCATACCCATTAAAATTATTATGTATCAAAATTTTTTAAAAAAACAAACAAACAAACCCAAGTGTTGGCAAGCTTGTAAAGAAACCGGAACCCTTGTGCATTGTTGGTTGGAATGTAAAATGGTACAACCTTTATGGAAAACAGTATGACAGCTCCTTAAAATATTAAAAGTAGAATTGCTATTCTTCTAGCAATTCCACTTCTATACTCCAAAAAGTCTCAAACAGATATCTGTACACTCATGCTCATAGCAGCATTATTCAAAATATCTAAGACATGAAATCAACTCAAATGTCCATTGACAAATGAATGGATAAGCAAAACATGATACATATGTCCAATGGAACATTAGTCAGCCTTAAAAAGTAAGGAAATTCTGACATATGCTACAACATGGGTGAACCCTGAGGAATTTATGTTACGTGCAAAACCAAATTACAAAAAGACAAACATTGGGGTGCCTGGGTAGCTCAGTCAGTGAAGCGTCTTCCTTCAGTTCAGGTCATGATCCCAGGGTCCTGGGATCAAGCTCTGTGTCCTTGCTCAGCAGGGTGACTGCTTCTCCCTCTGCCTGCTGCTCCCCCTGCTTGTGTGTGTTCTTTCTTTCTCTGTCAAATAAATAAACTAAACTTTAAAAAAAAAAAAGACAAATAATGTCTGAGTTCAGTTATATGAGATAGAGTAGTCAAATCATAGACAGGAAGTAGACTGGTGGTTGCCTGGGGCTGGACTAAGGGCAGAATGCAGAATTCATTGGGTATAATCTTTCAGTTTTCCAAGAGGTATGGAGGTCAGTGGTGATGGCTGCACAACCTTATGAATGTGTTTATTGCCACTGAACTCTACACTGAAAAATTATTAAATAGTAAATTTTATGTTATGTGTATTTTACGACAATAAAAAAAATTGGGTAGGGGCGCCTGGGTGGCTCAGTGGGTTAAAGCCTCTGCCTTCGGGTCAGGTCATGATCTCAGGATCCTGGGATCAAGCCCCGCATCGGGCTCTCTGCTCAGCAGGTTAACCTTCTTCCCTCCCTCTCTCTCTCTCTGCCTGCCTCTCTGCCTACTTGTGATCTCTCTCTCTGTGTCAGATAAATAAATAAAATCTTTAAAAAAAATTTGGGGGTAAAAAAACAACATGGAAAAATATAATGACTTCAGGACACAGAAAGATTTCTCAAACAAGACACAAAAAGCATTAAGAAAAAGATCGATAAGTTAGACTGCACTAAGATCATCTGGTCATTAAAAAATATAAAGAACTAATACAAATCAATAAGAAGTCAAACAATCCAATAGAAGAATGGACAAATGAGCTCAGCAGACATTTCACAAAAGAAATGCAAATGCCCAATTTTTACCAACAAAGAAATGCCAGTTGCAAACACTATGAAACATAATTATATACTCACAAGGAAAAGCTAAATTTAAAAAATTGATAGTGCCAAGTATAGACAAGGATGCAGTAACTACCTCATATCAACTGTTAATAGGAATATATATTGGCAAAACCATTTTGAAACTAAATGTTTTACAGCGTCTTTTGAAGCTAAAAATATTCCTAACCTATAAATCAGCAATTCCACTACCCGGTATATGTCCTTAGAAATGCTTGTATGTAAGTCAGGAAGGATGGCGAGGATGCAGAGAAAGGGGAACCCTCCTACACTGTTGGTGGGAATGCAAGCTGGTGCAGCCACTCTGGAAAACAGCATGGAGGTTCCTCAAAAAGTTGAAAATAGAGCTACCTTACGACCCAGCAATTGCACTACTGGGTATTTACCCTAAAGATACGAACATAGTGACCTGAAGGGGCACATGCACCCGAATGTTTATAGTAGTTAATGTCCACAATAGTCAAACTATGGAAAGAACCTAGATGGCCATCAACAGATGAATGGATAAAGAAGAGGTGGAATATATACACAATGGAATACTATGCAGCCATCAAAAGAAATGAAATCTTGCCATTTGCAATGACGTGGATGGAACTAGAGCGTATCATGCTTAGTGAAATAAGTTAATTGGAGAAAGACAACTATCATATGATCTCCCTGATATGAGGAAGTGGAGATGCAATGTGGGCGGTTTGGGGGGTAGGAGAAGAATAAATGAAACAAGATGGGATCGGGAGGGAGACAAACCATAAGAGACTCTTAAACTGAGGGTGGCTGGGGGGTAGGGAGAGGGTTGTGGGGTTATGGACATTGGGGAGGGTATGTGATATGGTGAGTGCTGTGAAGTGTGTAAACCTGGCGATTCACAGACCTGTACCCCTGGGGCTAATAATACATTATATGTTTAACTAAAAACAATTTTTTTAGATTTAAAAAAAAAGAAATACTTGTATATAACCAGGAAAAATATATAAGAATGTCACAACATTGTTAGCAATACTTCTAAACTGGAAAAAATCCTATTACCTTGGCACCCAAATACATCTTAAACCACATTTAATCTCCAAATAAGGCAAACAGCAAAGTCATACTTCTGCCTAACATAGTACAACTATCCTGCATACAACCAAAAGCATGCTCTCTCCTGATAAGATGATAACAAAGTCTTTCAGTGATATTCATTCTTCTCTTTGATACCCTATAACTTAAATACTTTGCTATAAAGTTAACAATTACTGGTCGCCTGGGTGGCTCAGTGGGTCAAGCATCTGCCTTCAGCTTCAGGTCATGATTGCAGGGTCCTGGGATCGAGTCCCACATCAGGATCTCTGCTCAGCAAGGAGTCTGTTTCTCCCTCTCACTCTCTCTCCAATAAATACATAAAATCATTTTAAAAAGTTAAAGATTATTAATACATCCTATGTTAGATGATACAGGGATAAGAGAAGGAAGTAAATTGGGGCACCTGCATGGCTCAGGTGGCTAAGCCTCTGACTCTTGGGTTTTTTGTTTTGTTTTGTTTTGTTTTTAAAGATTTTATTTATTTATTTGACAGAGAGAGATCACAAGTAGGCAGAGAGGCAGGCAGAGAGAGGGGGAAGCAGGCTCCCCGCCGAGCAGAGAGCCCGATGTGGGGCTTAATCCCAGGACCCTGGGATCATGACCTGAGCCAAAGGCAGAGCCTTTAACCCACTGAGCCACCCAGGCGCCCCCAACTCTTGGTTTTGACTCAGGTCATGATCTCATGGGTCATGGGCTCAAGTCCTGTATCAGGCTCCCCGTTCAGTGAGGAAATCTGCTTGAAGATTCTCTCCCTTTGCCCCTCGCACCCCCCCCCAACCCCGCAACTCTCTCTCCCTCAAATAAATAAATCTTGGGAAAAAAAGGGAAGCGGATTCAAATACTTGCTACACATATACACACAAGCACATTCACACATACTTATAACTGTTAAAGACTGAACTATGCCCTCCCAAATTAATGTGTTGAGGCCATAACTCCCAACATGACTATATTTGCAGAAAAGACCTTTCAGGGGGTTATTAAGGTTAAATGAGATTAAAAGGGTAGGACCCTAATCCAACAAGGCTGATGTCCTTGTAAGAAGAGTAAGAGACAGAAGGCACCTGGGTGACTCAGTTGGTTAAGGGACAAACTTGATTTTGGCTCAGATCATGCTCTCAGGGTCACAGGATCAAGACCCACTGTGGGCTCTGTTCTCAGTGCAGAGTTGGCTTGGGATTCTTTTTCTCTCCTCTTCTCCCCTCCCCTCAAATAAAATCTTTTTTAAAAAGAGAGAAGGGGAGGAGGAAGACACACCAGGAGTACACACCCACAGACACAGAGGAAAGGCCATGTGAGGACACACCAATAAGGCCGCCATCTGCAAGCCCAGAAGAGAATTCTGGCCAGAACCCAGCTGTAGGGGCCAGAGGCAGACTGTCCCCAAATGTGCCACTTTAGCATATTGATTATTTTGAACAAAAGTTACTGAAGAGACACCTATGCAATAAGGACACTTCTCCTTATGCAATAAAGACTCCTATGCAATAAAGACACTTCCTCCTCTGTCCCCTGAAAGCAGGAAATAAATCTCCCATGTGAAAGGTAGCCTCCCTGTACCAGGAGGGAAAGAGATATCCTTCACCTGAAATAGGAAATGTAAAGCCCAGAAGGCTGTAGAAACAACCTTTGTTACTTTGTACTAATTCACCACCCCAGCCCAAATTCTGCTTAGAATTCCTTACTGATAGAAACTCTCAACGTTGAGTTTTCTTTGTCCTGTCATTTCCTCACAGATTTATTGTCTCTTTGTCTAAAAAGTATAAAAACCACCTGTCTGGGGTGCCTGGGTGGCTCAGTGGGTTAAGCCTCTGCCTTTGGCTCATGTCTTGATCTCAGGGTCCTGGGATCGAGCCCCACAATGGGCTCTCTGCTCCATGGGGAGCCTGCTTCCCCCTCTCTCTTCCGACTTGTGATTTCTGTCTGTCAGATAAATAAATAAAGCCTTAAAAATTAAAAAGAACCACCTGTCTTGATTACTTCTTTAGGTCTCAATCCTGGCATTGGGCCTCTGTGTGCCACAAAAAATAATCTTTAAGTTTTTCTCCTGTTAATCCGTCTCATGTAAACTTAATTCTTAGTCCTGCTAGATGAAATGTGGACTAAGGCAATTTCTTCTTCCTTGTCACACCCATACAAGCAGTGTGTAGTCTAGGACTTTCCGCCTCTAAGAGTGTAAGAAAATGAGTATCTGTTGTTTAAGTGACCATGTCTGGGCTAGTCTGTTATGGCAGCCTGAGGAGACTCACACAGCAACAAAAAGCTCAGAAACACCTAGAACAATCACAGTTTTTGTTTCTGTAACTGGTCACTGGTCATAGGTGGTATTTGTATCTACTTATTTCACAACTCATTCCATACTCCCTTTGAATCCAATGAGTTGCAAATAAACGCTAGAGGTCTAAAGCTAGTGAATAACGACAACGATACTGTATTACAATCGTCAAACTTGTTAGATTAGCACAAATTCCCTTTGTTCTCAGCAAGCACTTCAGCAGATAGCAATTTTTTTTTTCCTGGTAGTGACTTAAACTTCCCTATATTCTTCAAGGACCATTAATGGTCCTTCCTAGATTGGGTTATTGTCATTTTCTATTGACCCTAAGGTTAGAGCATGATCTCCAGGCCAGCAGAACATAACATCATTGGGACTGGAAGCCAAAATTTCCCTAGTGGATCACTAGACATAATAGGACGGATACACTCCTATTTCTACACCTTGGGTTCCTGGACTTGTAAATTCTGGCTAAGGGAAGACAATGCCACGGGTTGGATGATGACTTAAGAGCACACGCAACCTACTGGAGGACACTGCCCCAGACTGGAAAGGTATTGCTACCTAGCTGAGCACAGCAACTGAGTCTTCCGAAGTCTGTTCCTTCATTTTATCAACCCCCAACTACTTTTTTTTTTCCTAAGATTTTATTTATTTATTTGAGAGAGAGAGCAAGTGTGAGAACACAAGTAGGAGGAACAGCAGAGGAAAAGGGAGAAGCAGGCTCCCTGACTTGGGGCTTGATCCCAGGACTCCAGGATCATGACCTGAGCTTAAGACAGATGCTTAATCAACTGAACTACCCAGGTGCCCCAACTCAGCTACTTTGGAATGAAGGGAAATACCATGAGACCAGTGAATTCCCCAAGCATGAGCTCAGTGCAGCACTCCCTTTGCAATAGCTGTGAGCTCCTCCATTCGAAGCAATTCTGTGTGGATAATATGCTCTGTAGGTCCACAGATGGTAGTTTTGGCAGAAGCACTGCATTCAGGAAAGACAAATTCATGTACACACAGTATGTGTTGATTTCAATAAGAACAAAGTCTTATTATCTTTCCAAGATGGAAGTGATCCAATGTAATCCACCTGTCACTAGGTAGATGGCTGAGGACCCACCCTGGGGAGTGGTGCTGTGTTGGGGATGCAGTCTTGGTCTTCACTGCTGGCAGATGGGGCACTCAGTGGTGGCTGTAGCCAGGTGAGTCTCAGTGAGTGAAAGTCCCTGTTGCTGAGTCTATACATAAACTCCATCCCTGTCATCACTTTAGTTCTCATCATGCCCCATTTTCTACTGGACTCCCTGCCTGACCCTAACCTGAGATCTGCCAGATATCTTTCCTACTGAAATATAAAAATTAAGGGGAAAGTGAGGGGCACCTGGGTGGCTCAGGTCATGGTCTCAAAGTCCTAGGATCAAGCCCTCCATCGGGCTCTCTGCTCAGCAGGGAGCCTGCTTCCCCCTCTCTCTCTCTGCCTGCCTCTCTGCCTATTTGTGATCTCTGTCAAATAAATAAATAAAGTCTTTAAAAAAAAATTAAGGGGAAAGTGAGTCACTTTTTACAACCATGTCTATCCATTTTTTTCTTACACTCTGTCTACCTGGTCCCTAAAATGTTTAAGTTTGCAGCCTTGCTCTGCCTTTCCACTCTGGTTGCCTTTACAGCTTCCATGACCAGCTATAGACCATGAATGCACAAATCTGTGTAAGACGAGATCTCTCTCAAGAGATCTTATTCCAGCAATATCTGGATGTATCTCAGATACATCAGTCTTATAATTAAAAATTGAGTGATTGAAAAAGTAAGATGAAATAAAATCGAGTGACTGGCAACTATGTCTACTAAGACACTCGAGCCAGAAAAAGTGTCTTGGAGATCCCCATTTGTCTTGCCACCTACATCAAATCAGTGGCCAACCCTGATCCAGTTCTACCTATTTTTCTTTTAAGATTTTATTTATTTATTTGGCAAAGAGAGCAGAAGCAGAGGGAGTAGAAGATAAAGGGAGAAGGAGAAGCAGGCTCCCGGCTGAGCTCCTGCTTCCTAGCCCCACATGGGACCCAAGCCAAAGGCAGACACTTAACTGACTGAGCCTCCCAGGTGCCCCTCAGTTCTACCTATTAATGTAATTTGTATAAATGTAGTTCAAACACATTCACTCCCACTTCTCTCTGCATGGCTCCCACTTTCCCAGAGACTCTGATCACTTTTGCCCACATCCAGAGTCGGCAAATTTTGTCTGCAGAGGGTCAAGTAGTACATATTTTAGGATTTGCAAACTGTATGGTCTCTGTTACAGCTACTCAGTTCTGCTGTTATAGCAAGAAAGCAGCCATGAACAGTATGCAAATAAATGAGCGAGGCTGTGTTCCAATACAATTTTATTTAAGGACACTGAAATTTGAATTTCAGATACTATTCACAAGTCACAAAGTATTAATCATTTGACTTTATCCCCTAACCATCTAAAAATGTATAAAATGGGGTACCTGGGGATGCATGGGTGCCTCAGTTGGTTAAACATCTGCCTTCAGGGACACCTGGGTGGCTCACTGGGTTAAAGCCTCTGCCTTCAGCTCAGGTCATAATCCCAGGGTCCTGGGATCGAGCCCCACATCGGGCTCTCTGCTCTGCGGGGAGCCGGCTTCTTCCTCTCTCTCTGGCTGTCTCTGCCTACTTGTGATCTCCGTCTGTGAAATAAATAAATAAAATCTTTAAAAAAAAATCTGCCTTCGGCTCAGGTCATGATCTCAGAGTCCTGGGATCGAGTCCCGCATCGGGCTCTCTGCTCAGCAGGGAGCCTGCTTCCTCCTCTCTCTCTCTCTGCCTGCCTCTCTGCCTACTTGTGATCTCTCTCCGTCAAATAAATAAATAAAATCTTTAAAAAAATAAATAAATAAATTCAATTAATTAAAATGTACTGTATTATTGGTTTCAGAGGTACAGACCTTGACTCATCAGCCTTATATAACACCCAGTGCTTTCCATCACATGGTGCCCTCCTTAATGTCCATCACCCAGTTACCCCATCTCTCTACCCTCCTCCACTCCAACAACCCTCAGTTTGCCTCCTATGATTGGGAGTCTCTTATGGGTTGTCTGCCTTTCTGTTTTCCTCCTGTTTTGTTTTTTTTCTCTCTTCCCCTCTGATCCTGTCTTGTTTCTTAACTTCTGCATACCAGTGAGATCATATAATACTTGTCTTTCTCTGATTGACTTATTTCACCTAGTATAATACCTTCTAGTTCCATCCACATTGTTGCAAGATTTTTTTTTTTTGATGGTTAAGTAATATCCCGTTGTGTATATATATACCACATCTTTTTTATCCACTCATCTGTCAATGGACATCGGGACTTTCTCCATAGATTGGTTATTGTGGACACTGCTGCCGTAACCATTGGGGGGCAGGTCCTCCTTTGGTTCATAATATTTGTATCATTGGAGTAAATACCCAGTAGCACGATTGTCGGGTTGTAGGATTTCAACTTTTGAGGAATTTCCATACTGTTTTCCAGAGTGGCTGCACCAGCTTGCATTCCCACCAACAGTGTAGGAGGGTTCCCCTTTCTCCACATCCTCACCAACACCTGTCATTTCCTGACTGGTTAATTTTAGCCATTCTGACTGGTGTGAGGTAGTATTGCATTGTGATTTTGATTTGTATTTCCCCGATGCCGAGGGATGTTGAGCACTTTTTCATGTATCTGTTCGCCATTTGAATGTCTTCTGCCCATTTCTTTTTTTTTTTTCAAAGATTTTATTTGTTTATTTGTCAGAGAGAGAGAGAATGCGAGTGCACAAGCAAGCAGAGCAGCAGGCAGAGGCAGAGAGAGAAGCAGGCTCCCTGCCAAGCAAGGAGCCCAATGTGGCACTCGATCCCAGGATCCTGGGATCACGGCCTGAGCTAAAGGCAGAGGCTTAAACTAATGAGCCACCCAGGCACCCCTCTTACCTTTTTATAGAAAATGGCCAGTCACGTGATAAAGACTAAAACACTTCTAGGAATTTTTATGAGTTCATTTATCAAACACATTTTGTAAGAACTCACTACATAAAAAGTTCCTTTGGAATTTGGTCCACAAATTTACTTAACAGGCCAGAAATTTAAAACCTTTAAGTAAATGAGAAAGTGGAAAATCCCTAATCCTATTATGTGTAATTACTAAAGGGATATACACACATATCAAAAAGTTTTGCTGGGGAGCCTGGGTGGCTCAGGGGGTTAAGCCTCTGCCTTCAGCTCAGGTCCTGATCTCAGGGTCCTGGGATTGAGCCCTGCATCGGGATCTCTGCTCAGCAGGGAGCCTGCATCCCTCTCTCTCTGCCTGCCTCTCTGCCTACTTGAGATCTCTCTGTCAAATAAATAAATAAAATCTTAAAAAAAAAAAAAAAGTTTTGCTTACACAAGGTACAAACTATAAATGGGAGGTGCTTTTTGAGTAAAAACAAAGAACTAGCTGATATCCTTGGTTTTGTCACCATAGCTCAGATGAAGAGACCTGAATTTGCTGTCAACTCCCGTGACCGAAAAAAGTGAAGATAAAAAGCTTAATTAGTTTTATTACATATTTTTCCAGCCATTAATGGAGATGTAACTATGAAAGATTAAAATTGCCTTAAAAGGGGGTTGAAATAGCAGCTATGAAAGCAAAATTCAAGCATGATTCCAAGGATGCTTTCAGCGTTAGAGTTAGCTTCCTTTGTCAAACAAAAATCTTCACAACTTCATCAAAAACTTCATCAACAGGAGTGCCTAGCCAGCTCATAGGTGGAGCAGGCAACTTTTTTTTTTTTTTTTTTTTTAAGATTTATTTGTCAGAGAGAGAGAGTCCACCAAAGGGAGAAGCAGGCTCCCTGCCAAGCAAGGAGCCCAATGCAGAGCTCTGATCCTGGGAACCCCGGGATCCTGATCTGAACCAACTGAGCCAGCCAGGTGTCCCAGAGCCTGAAATTCTTGATCTCTAGGCTGTAAGTTCGAGTTCCACCTTAAAATCTTAAAAAAAAAAAAAAAAAAATAGGGTTGTCTGGGTGGCTCAGTGGGTTAAGCCTCTGCCTTTGGTTCTGGTCATGATCTCAGGGTCCTGAGATCAAGCCCTGCATTGGCCTCTCTGCTCAGCAGAGAGCCTGCTTCCCTCTCTCTCTCTGCCTGCCTCTCTGCCTACTTGTGATCTCTCTAGTTGTCAAATAAATAAAATCTTAAAAAAAAAAAAAAAAAGGTAGGGGGCACCTGGGTGGCTCAGTTAGTTGAGCACCTGCCCAGGCCATGATCCCAGAGTCCTGGGATGGAGTCTCGCATCACCTCCCTGCTCATCAGAAAGTCCGCTTCTCCCTCTGCCAGCTGCTCCCCCTGCCTGTGCTCTGCCTCTCTCTTAAATAAATAAATACAAATCTTAAAAACCAAAAAAAAAAAAAAACACCCACAGAAAAAAGACACTCTTACGAGGCACCTGACTGGCTCCGTGGGAAGATCATGGGACTCTTGATCCAGACCTCGAGCCCCATGCTGGATGTAGAGATTACTTAAATAAATAAATATTAAAACACCACCAGCAGCAACTTCATCAACAGACTTAGAGGCATCTATTTGCTTGACTTTCTCCATTCCTTCACATAAGTCAGTAATTGGCTTGGTAAGCTAACTATAGGTCTGAATTCTCCTTTCCAAGCTCCCTTCTACCACTTCTCTTTCTCTTTCCAAGACATTGGTCCATACAGATCTCCTTATCACAGTCAAAACACAGATAGATAGATAGATAGATAGATAGATAGATAGATATAGATATAGATATGGCCTGTCCCAACCTTGAAGGTTGTCTTTGATTTCTTGGAAACCCCCCAATCAGGAATCTATTCTGCGCAAGGGCAGCCAGCATCGGATCCCTTTCCCTCTTGAACAGACGGATGGTTATTTCAACTGTCATAATCTTTCCATCTTTAATGGGCTCAGATGAGCCTCAGAGTCTCACATGAGCTCAGAGTCCTGTGAATCTGGGTTCTTCCTTTTCATCCTGAAGTTCTTCCGCAGAAGGCTGTGTGTAGCCCTATTTCTCGCAGACACGGGCGCACTGGATCCCCGGGCCGGAGCGGGGACCCCGGAGGATAAACGCCAAGGTCCGCAGAGCGCGGTTCCAGCACACGACGTGCAGCGGCCCGCAGCCATAGCGGTTCAGCTTCAGCGTACACCGCTTCTCTCCCTGAGGGAGCTGACAGTCGCAGGGTATGGTGATACTCCGATCTCTTAACTGATTTCCCTCTGAGACAGAAGACCCTCCTGGGTACTCTTGCTGTGTTGTGCACACGCACCACAGTTCCGTCACACCTTAACGCACTGCTCTGTTCGCGTGGCTTCTCTTCTATACCACACTATAAAATGCTTTGGTGCAGAAAGCATGCATAATCCGTTTCCTTTTCCTAGCACTTGATATCTCAGACATGCTTAATACATACGTGTTGAGCGAGCGAATTAAAGCATTCCCTAAAACATAGCCTGCATAGAGAATATACAGCGGCAAACATGGACAGAGCATTTCCTGCATGCCATGCCCACATCTGATCAGTTTGTATATATGTATCCTCACTTGTTACAAATATGAAGGAAACAGGCATAGAAATGGGAAACCACTTGTCACTTGGGAGTGGGTAGAATGGGGATTCAAATTCAGGCTCAGGGAAGGGGGATGGCTGGCTGGCTCAGTTCCTACAGCCTACAACTCTTGATGTCGGGGTCCTGAGTTCAAGCCCCATGTTGGGCAAGGAACCTAATTAAAAAAAAAAAATCATGTTGGAAACACTTTTGTGTTTTCTTTTGAAACTGACAAAGGTCTAAGGGACATTGGATTTTGAGATTCTGAGCATTTAACAAAACGTGCAAACTAGCCTACTTAGGTGCTGGAACTGCTTTGTCTCTTCAATGGATTTGTATACATAAGTAAAAAATTCATCAAGCTGTACAACTTGAGATTTGCTCCTTATATGCAAATTATTTCTAAATTTTAATTAAAAAAAAAAAAAAGCTTTGCCTCATTTTCTCACCCTCACTCTTAATAGTACATTCAACAAACGCTTCCTTAAACTTGAATTCCTAGGGTGCCTGGCTGGCTCAGTCAGAAGGGCATGTGACTCTGGGGGTTGTGGATGTAGACATTAATTTTTTAAATTTTATTTATTTATTTATTTAAGATTTTACTTGTTTATTTGACAGAGAGACCAGAAGTAGGTAGAGAGGCAGGCAGAGAGAGGGGGTGCGGGAAGCAGGCTCGATCCCAGGACCCAGAGACCATGACCTGACCTGAAGGCAGAGGCTAAACCCACTGAGCCACCCAGGCGCCCTACTTAAAAAAAAATAGAATCTTTTTTTTTTTTTTTTAAAGATTTTATTTATTTATTTGTCAGAGATAGAGGGAGAGAGAGCGAGTGAGCACAGGCAGACAGAGGCAGAGGAAGAAGCAGGCTCCCTGCCGAGCAAGAAGCCCAATATGGGACTCGATCCCAGGGCCCTGGGATCATGACCTGAGCCGAAGGCAGCTGCTTAACCAACTGAGCCACCCAGGCGTCCCTAAAAAAAATAAAATCTTAAAAAAAAGTTCCTTTTTCAACATCACACTATTTGCCTTAGCTTTGAACTCTTTTATACGATTAAACTTATTTACTCTTGGAAGGCAGGACCCTCTTGTTCCCTCTTCCTCTATTCCTTTTACAATATTAGAATACTCAGATGTCCTGAGGTATTATAATATTTAGGTGTGATATTTTGAGGGTTAACAGCTTTATTTCATCCCACTACCAGCCAATTATAGCAACAACTAAGGTGCTAGATTTTTCCCTTATTCTCCCCCCCCGCCCCCACCAGCTACCATCAAACCCCGCATCCCTCAGCCCCTCCCACCGCCTACTTTTTCCAAGTTCTTTATCCTGTTCTCCCACCTACTGAGAAGCCAGGAGCCTGTTCTCTTTGGGGCCACTTATATCACATTGTTCCAGAGCAGTTTTATACTTTGTTAAATTTTGGTAGATATTCCTAGGTGTTCCTCCCCTTCCTGAGAGCTTACCAAAATAGGGGGCAAAATAGGAATCCCTTTTTCCTTGGGGTCAAAGATCCCCTGAGGGTAAGGTGGGAAAGAGGGAGTACCGCCTTGCTATCAGGGTCAGGGTCTTTGACAATTCAGTTTACCCTTTGAACTCTCGGCAGGGAGACCTTAGAATTTGCTACACATAATAATTTAGTTCTTAAATATTAAAAGCCTTTAGTTAAACTTTGACAAATACAAAACAAAATCACTGGGAGGTTGCTCTTTGGGGATTTTTTTTCTTTTTGAGAATTCTTGTAATTCCCCATTTATCTGAATACCAGTGTTTTAAACACAAGAGCTGTGTCATTAATTAAAAAAATACATATCGAGGATTTTTTTTTGTTGTTTGTTTTTTAAAGATTTTATTTATTTGACAGAGATCACAAGTAGGCAGAGAGGCAGGCAGGGTGGGCGGGGGAAGGAAAGCAGGCTCCCTGCTGAGCAGAGAGCCCGATATGGGGCAATGGGGGACTGAATCCCAGGACCCTGAGATCATGACCCCAGCCGAAGGCAGAGGCTCAACCCACTGAGCCTCCCAGGCACCCCTGGTTTGTTTGTTTGGTTGGTTGGTTGTTTTTTTTTGCTATGGCTAAGCACTGTATTCTCTCTAGGGCAATAGTTCTCAAACTTCATAACGTACAAGAATTATAGATTCCTAAAAGGCGGATACTTGAGTCCCACTGCCAAAGACTGCAATTCACTAGATTTCAGTTTCTAACAAGCTCTCATGCGATGTTGGTATTTCCAGAAAGGACGACACTTTGAATAACATGGCACTGGGTCAGAGTAACAAACCAGGCCCTTAAGGAGTTATTACTCCAGCCAGCTACTATTCTAAACACAAAAACGTAACTAAAAATACACAGTGACCACTGCCATAGGAAGATTTAGGCACAGAACAGAGACACTTAATTCACTGGGAGAAGGGGACTGTGGAAGGTGACATCTGACCCAAATCTTAAAAGATAACTAAGAGGGGGTAATACTTAAAAAAAAAAAAAAAAAAAGATAGCTGAAAATGAACCAAACAAAGGGGGCAGGTAAGCATTCAGGGAAAAGGGGATTGCTTGGGTACAGCAGTTTACCAAAGCTCAGAACAGACTGGAGAAGCGGGCAGAGAGTGACAGTAGCTTCCTTTGACAACACTTAAGCAGAGGGATGTTGGGGCATCACTCCAGAGGCACCTGCGTGGCGCAGTGGGTTATGTGTCTACCTTCCATTCAGGTCATGATCCTGGAGCCTGAAGTCAGGCTCGCATCAGGCTCCCGCGGACTCCCTGATCAGCGGGGAGTCTGCGTTTGCGTCTCCCTCCGCCCCTCCGCCAGCTTGTGCCCTCTCTCTAATAAATAAAATTTTTTTTTCTTTCTTCTTTTTTTTAAAGATTCTATTTATTTGACAGAGAGGGAGCACAAGGAGGGGGAGCAAGAGGCAGATAGAGAGGGAGAAGCAGGCTCTCTGCTGAGCAGGGAGCAGGATGTGGGGCTTGATCCCAGGAGTGTAAGATCATGATCTGAGCCAAAGGCAGATGCTTAATGACTGAGCCACCCAGGTACCCCATCTAATAAATAAAATCTAAAAAGAAAGAAAGAAAGAAAGAAAGAAAGAAAGAAAGAAAGAAAGAAAGAAAGAAAGAAAGAAAGAAAGAGAAGGAAAGAAAGATCACTCTGGTACACAGTTGGCTCCATCTATGGAAGGGTTACTAGAAGTGTGCAGAGGTCTAAGAGATGGTGCCTGGAACCAGGATCCGGCGAGTGGTGTTGAACGTTTAGATGGCAGCCTGGAGAAGTGCTGGGAAGTAAGATTATGGTGACACAGTTGTTGATCGCCTGACCAGAAGTGTGGATAGTGGAAAAGGGGGTCAGTGATGTCTCACATATTTTGTTCGGTGAACTTTTTACTGAACTTCAAACCTTGTGCTCATGGTAAAGTCATCGATAAAACAAGAGTGGTCTTGAATAAATTATTTGAACTGGATGACAGGTTCATTCAGAGGGTTTAAAGTATTGACCATTACATAAGATTTTATTTATTTATTTATTTTTTAAAAAGATTTTATTTGGGCGCCTGGGTGGCTCAGTGGGTTGGGCCGCTGCCTTCGGCTCAGGTCATGATCTCAGGGTCCTGGGATCGAGTCCCCCATCGGACTCTCTGCTCAGCAGGGAGCCTGCTTCCTCCTCTCTCTCTGCCTGCCTCTCTGCCTACTTGTGTTCTCTGTCAAATAAATAAATAAAATCTTAAAAAAAAAAAAAGATTTGGAGCGCCTGGGTGGCTCAGTGGATTGGGCCGCTGCCTTCGGCTCGGGTCATGATCTCAGGGTCTTGGGATCGAGTCCCGCATCAGGCTCTCTGCTCAGCGGGGAGCCTGCTTCCCTCTCTCTCTCTCTCTCTCTCTCCCTGCCTGCCTGTCTACTTGTGATTTCTCTCTGTCAAATAAATAAATAAAATCTTTAAAAAAAAAAGATTTTATTTATTTATTTGAATAAATAATATTTATTTATTTATTTGAATAAATAAATATTTATCTATTTATTTATGCTGAGCAGAGAGCCTGATGCGGGGCTCGATTCCATGACCCTGAGATTATTACCAGAGCCAAAGGCAGAGGCTTTACCCACTGAGCCACGCAGGCATCCCAGTTTTGTTTGTTTTTAAAGATTTTATTTATTTATTTGACAGAGAGAGAGATCATAAGCAGGCAGAGAGGCAGACAGAGGGAGAGGGGGAAGCAGGCTCCCTACTGAGCTGAGCGCTTGATGCAGGGCTCAATCCCAGGACCCTGAGACCATGACCTGAGCCCAAGGCAGAGGCTTAACCCACTGAGACACCCAGGTGCCCCAAGTGTTAAGATGTTTGGTTTTTGTTTTTTTTTTTAAGATTTTTATTGGGGTGCCTGGGTGGCTCAGTGGGTTAAAGCCTCTGCCTTTGGCTCAGGTCATGATCCCAGAGTCCTGGGATCAAGCCCGGCTTTGGGCTCTCTGCTCTGTGGGGAGCCTGCTTCCTCCTCTCTCTCTGCCTGCCTCTCTGTCTACTTGTGACCTCTGTCAAATAAATAAATTTTTTTTTTTAAATCACTCATCCGCAAAAAAAAAAAAGACTTTTATTTATTCATTTGACAGACAGATATCACAAGTAGGCAGAGAGGCAGGCAGAGAGAGAGGGGGAAGCAGGCTCCCTGCCACGCAGAGAGCCTGATGCGGGTCAAGATCCCAGGGCCCTGGGATCAGGACCTGAGCCGAAGGCAGAGGCTTTATTTAACCGGAGCCACCCAGGCGCCCCCCAAGTGTTAAGTTTTGTATAATAAGTTTCTTTTAAGGGAAGAAAAGTTGTGGTTTTGCTCTTACAGCTATAACAGGCAAGGTAAGTGGGGAATATGCTTTTGTAATTCTATTTGTAATCTCTATCACAGCAGTTTGATGCAGTTCATCTTGATAACACAGGTAAATTCAAAATAATCTATCTCCCAGAAGGGCCAGAAAGATTAAAGTGGACTCTTTTAGAAGAGCTTCAGGCTCACTGAATTTAGTTCAACGGACTTGAGGCAAAGAGCATTGTTGCTTTTTAAAGATTATTCTGTATATTACATTGAAATGCAATTTAATATTTAAATGTAAGGAAATGGCTCCTACCCTCTTTTTGCTTACAAAGGCCAAGGTCTCATTTAAACCCATTCTTTCATTCTTTCATCAACAAACAAAGGCATGCTAAAGAATCACCTGGAGAATTTTTTTTTTTAGATTTTACTTATTTATTTATTTGAGAGGGAGAAAGTGCACGAGGAGGGGCAGAAGCCAAGGGAGAAGGACAAGCAGACTCCATGTTCAGTGCAGAGCCAGACCCAAGATTCAGTCCCACAACCCTGAGATCATGACCTAGAGCTGAAGTCAAGAGTTGAACATCCAAGTGAGCCACCCAGGTGCCCCACCTGGAGAACTTTGTCAACAGATCCCCAGTCACCCCCTCCAGAGATTCCTATTCAGTATTTCTGTGGTAAAGCCCACCCATTTGTGTCCCCAACAAGCTCACAGGTGATGCTGATGATGGCGGCCTATGGTCCACACTCTTCTAGGGCTAGGGATACTACACTGAACAAAACTGCCAAAAATGGGGGCGCCTGGGTGGCTCAGTGGGTTAAATAAAGCCCCTGCCTTCAGCTCAGGTCATGATCCCGGGGTCCTGGAATCGAGCCCCGCATCGGGCTCTCTGCTCAGCGGGGAGCCTGCTTCCCTCTCTCTCTCTCTGCCTGCTTGTGATCTGTCTCTCTGTCAAATAAATAAATAAAATCTTAAAAAAAAAAAAAACTGCCAAAAATGAAAATAACTGCCCTCACAAAGCTTATCTATGTATTTCATTTTATTTTTAAAGATTTTATTTATTTATTGGACAGAGAAAGAGATCACAAGTAGGCAGAGAGGCAGAAGCAAGCTCTCCACCGAGCAGAGAGCCCGATGCGGGGATCGATCCCAGGACCCCAAGAACACGACCCAAGCCGAAGGTAGAGGTTCAACCCACCGAGCCAACCAGATGCCCCATCTATGTATTTTAAAGATTTTTATTTTGGGGGCGCCTGGGTGGCTCAGTGGGTTAAGCCGCTGCCTTCGGCTCAGGTCATGATCTCAGGGTCCTGGGATCGAGTCCCGCATCGGGCTCTCTGCTCAGCAGGGAGCCTGCTTCCTTCTCTCTCTCTCTCTCTCTGCCTGCCTCTCAGTGTACTTGTAATTTCTCTCTGTCAAATAAATAAATAAAATCTTAAAAAAAAAAAAGATTTTTATTTTTTTAAGTTATTATTTATTTAAGTAATCTCTGCACGCATCATGGGGCTTTAACTCAAAACCCCAAGATCAAGGGTCACAGGCTCCAATGACTGAGCCAGACAGAAGCCCCATCACATTGTTCATATTTTAACAAATTTTTTTTAAGTTTATTTATTGATTTTAGCACTCTCTACACCCAACATGGGGCTCAAACCCACAACCCTTAGATCAAGAGTCACACATGCTTCCCGCTGAGCCAGCTAGGCATCCCTTAGTTTATATTTTAGTTGTAGGTAAATAGAAGATGATAGACAGATGACAGAAGATATAGATAGATACATGATAGATAGCCTATATTGTCCAAGACGGTGACAAGAGTTATGAAGAAAAATCAAGAGGAAAAGGATAGGGAGCAGGAGACATTACGGTGAAGGTAATATTAAAGATGGAAAGGAGGGCGCCTGGGCGGCTCAGTCAGTTGAGCGTCCGCCTTTGGCTCAGGTCATGATCCTGGGGTCCTGGGATTGAGACCCCACATCGTGCTCCTTGCTCAGCAAAGAGCTGCTTCTCCCTTTCCCTCTGCTCTTCCGGCACTCATGCTCTCTTGTACACTCTCTCTGACACACATGCTCTCTCTCATAATCTCTCTCTCAAATAAATAAATAAAATCTTTAAAAAATTAAAAAAAAAAAAAAAAAGATGGAAAGGAGGTGAGAGATCAGCCTGGAAGGTTTTTTGGGGGAGGGACAGATCAGCGAGAGATAAGAGTGACCGCAAAATCCCTGATTCGGGAGAGCTTCTAGGAAGGGAAGGTCAGTCGCAGGAGGGTGGAGAGGCACAAAGGTGACAGGACAGAGGTGTTCCTCCCAACGTGAGAACACTGAAAGAGGATTTTGAGCAAAGGAATAGCTTGATACCACTTGTCTTCATACAAATTCACTCTGGCCAGTATGTGGAGACTACTTTAGGAAGGCTAAGGTGCAAACAGGGAGACCAGCTGGGAGGCTGTTGAAATCATCCAAGGGTTGGATGGTGGTGTGGAGAGAGTGGTAATCTTGGAGCGGTCAGAAAAGATCAAATGCAGCTTAGGTCGGCACACTTGCTAGAGGTCACAGGTAACTTCAAGTCCCCAGCTCTCCTGTGACGTGGGCAATAACACAATATATAAATATTCCTTAAAAGAAATAACCAGGGGCACCTGGGTGGCTCAGTGGGTTAAGCCTCTGCCTTTGGCTCAGGTCATGATCCCAGGGTCCTGGGATCGAGCCCTGCATCGGGGTCTCTTCTCAGTGGGGAGCCTGCTTCCTCCTCTCTCGGTCTGCCTCTCAGCCTACTTCTGATCTGTCAAGTAAATAAATAAATAAATAAATCTTAAAAAAAAAAAAAAAAAGAAAAAGAAATAACCAGAGGCGCCTGGGTGGCTCAGTGGGTTAAGCCTCTGCCTTCAGCTCAGGTTGTGGTCTCGGGGTCCTGGGATCGAGCCCCACATTGGGCTCTCTGCTTGGTGGGGAGCCTGCTTCTCCCTTTCTCTCTGCCTACTTGTGATCTCTCTATCAAATGAATAAATAAAATCTTTAAAAATAAATAAATAAAAATAAAAGAAATAACCATTTCTTGCTACTCTGCTGGTTTTCTAAGCCCTAGTTCATGTGATCAAAACTCACTCCAAGAACTGAAAAAAGAAACACTGGAGGACACAAAAGATTAAAAGAAAGAAGTAACTGGATTCAAGATATATTTTGAAGGCACAGTCCACAAAGATGGCATTAAGGTTTTGGCCTGAGCAACTAAAAAGATGGAATTGGCACACACGGAGATGGAGAAGACTATAAGATGAACCCATCTAATATTTCAATGTTAGTTTGAAATACTAATTTTGTGATGCTTTTTAGAAATCCAAATGGGGATGTGAGGTCATATGAGATTGTGTTTGGGGAACAGGTCTGGGATAGACATACATTTAAAGGTCAAAAGTATATAGTTAGGGGGGCACCTATAAGCATCCGACTTAAGCTCAGGTCATGACCTCAGGGTCCAGAGATCCAGCCCCGAGTCAAGTCAGGTCCTCAGGGCAGGCTCCACCCTCAGCAGGGAGTCTGCCTCTCCCTCCGTCCCACCCCTGCCTGGGCTCTGGGCTCGCTCACTCACTCTGTGCCTCTCACAATAAATAAAATCTTTAAAAAAACCAAAACATATCGATGGTATTGAAAGTCATAAGACAGGAAAATCACCAATATAGTGAGTGTGGATAGAAAAGAGGTTTGAGGGGCGCCTGGGTGGCTTAGTTAGTTAAGGGTCTACCTTCTGCTCAGGTCATGATCTCAGAATCCTGGGATCCAACCCTGCCTCAGGTTCCCTGCTCAGTGGCAGTCTGCTTCTCTGTCTGCCCTCTCTCCACGAATGTGTGTGCACTCTTTCTCAAATAAATAAAATAGAGGGAGGGAGGGAGGGAGGGAGGGACGGACGGAACAGAAGAAGGAAGGAAGGAAGGAGGGAAACAGGAAGGAAGAGAGAGAGAAAGAGGGAAGGAAGAAAGGAAGGGAGAGAAGGAACAGAGGAAGGAAAGAAGGAAGGAAGGAAGGAGAGAAAGAAGGAAGGAAGGAAGGAGGGAGTAAAGGGAGGAAGGAAGGGAACAGAGGAAGGAAGAAAGAAAGGGAGAGAAAGAAGAAAGAAGAAAGGAAGAGGCGTCACCTGGGTGGCTCAGTGGGTTAAGCCTCTGCCTTCCACTCAGGTCATCAGGTCATGATCCCAGGGTCCTGGGATGGAGCCCGGCATCAAGATCCCTGCTCAGCAGGGTGCCTGCTTCCTCCTCCCCCGCTGCCTATTTTGTGATCTCTCTGCCAAATAAATAAAATCTTTAAAAAATAAAGAGAAGAAAGGAGAGGGTTGAGAACTAAGCTTTGGTACACTCTTAACTTTTAGATGTCTGGGGATGAGAGGAACCAGAAAGGAGACAGAGAACCATCAGGATAGCAGGTGGAACACCAACAGAGTATAAATTAAGGAAAGGAGGTTTAATTCAAAACATACAGTTTTGGGGGCGCCGGGGTGGCTCAATGGGTTGAAGCCTCTGCCTTCGGCTCAGGTCATGATCCCAGGGTCCTGGGATCAAACCCCACATCAGGCTCTCTGCTCAGCGGGGAGCCTGCTTCCCCCTTCTCTCTGCCTACCTTTCTGCCTACTTGTGATCTCTGTCTGTCAAATAAATAAATAAAAATCTTTTTTAAAAATGCAGTTTTTGTTTGTTTGTTGTTGTTTGACTATTTCTGGTCACTTTATTACCTCTCAGGTCTCGTGACCATATTTTCCAATAACCCATTATTTTCTCTAAGACACTGACTTTTGCCTTTGCCGAAAGTGTTCATTTTCCGGAATTTGCTTCCCTACACTTTCAGCTTTTCCATCTCTGCTCAATCAAAAATCCTCCAAGAAGTCTTCTCTGATTGCCCTCCCTGGCCACACCTTCCTTTGTTTGTTCTCCCTCAGCATCTAGTGCACATGTCATTTTTGGTTTTTTACTTTTGGTACTCATCACACGACATTATAATTGTCTTTTGGTCTATTTTGATCTACTCAATAAATTGCTAGCTCCTCAGAGAAGATGTTGTTTAATTATTTCTTTTCTCTCCAGCACAAGATAGGCACTCGTGAACTATTAGTTAAATAAGCAATAAATGGTTCCTAGCCTATAAATGTTAAAAATCACTAAATATATCTATAAACACACATACGTTTGTACTTAAGGGACAAGAAACAGCTACTTATAGACTGGATTTATTACGTAGAGTGAACGTAAAGAAGCAAGAAATAGAGGCAGAAACTTTTACGAGAATTAAATGAAAACAGGTGACCGCCTCCCAGTTTGGATTACACTCAGGTAAACTCAAATGGACAATGGGTGAAGAGTGAAAACAACGATAAGTCGATAATCAATCCGATGATCCCACCAGTGATAAATTAATAATAAGTTTGATAATTCCACATTTGATGAGTACACTATGCCTGAAAATCGAGGGGCAGCAAAGTCTATATTAATACGCATCATGACTGTCGCTTCCTGACAGGTCAGTAATATCTGATGCAAAGCTGGGACACCTGTGTTCCTAAAAGATTCCTAAATGCATTCCTAACATGCATTTCTTAACTTTAAGTAAGGAATAAATTTTTTCTGAAAAATATTTTTCATTTTTAATATTTAGTGCTTTTTTTCTTCTCCTTTCCGGATTATGCTCCTTGGAAAACAAAATCTAAAATCACTTTTGCATTTGCAGGCCTGGACTCTACTTGTAACACAGCCCTCCTCCACCCACACAGCCCACCCCGACAAATCCAAGGTCTCTGACACCTTCCTAAGCATTCTCTCAACCTTATTCAAATTGCTTTCCTGGGCAAAGAATGTAGTAAGTTTGCCTTCTAGCTACCAGCCCCCCCTTCCCTTTGGTCTTTCACTCCAGAGGCTCTGACCCCAGATACAATGAGACACAGGTGGGGGGATGGGAGGGAATTTGGCCCAGGCTTTAGGCGAAGACCCCCGTCAGCAAAGAACAAAGCTTCTGGGACCTGGGGTTTAGAGAGCTGCGGGCTTGGTGGCCTTGACGGCACTCGTTTACCAACTGTGCTAACTGAAAGCCAGGAAGTCAAGTTTTCTTCTTTTTTGTTTATTTTTACCCCAGTTTTATTGAGACGGAATTGACATATGGCATTGTATTAGTTTAAGGTGCACAACACACCTTAAAGGGACTTAAGGGACTGATAAACGTAAATGTTGAAAGTAGATCGCCACAATTCGTTCACTCCATCCATCCCTCACATTACCCCTTAAAAAAAAAATCATACTCTATCTGTAATGAGACAGAGACTGTCTGCCTGAACCCAATGTATTTCCACCCACCTCTTCCTTGAAACTCTATTTTTACTCTTCTCCCTTCCAGAATGATGGTCTGAGAAGACAAAGAAAAGATTACAGAGAATTCGATCTCCGCACTTTGGTCCTGGGACCCCTCCTAGGCTCACAAATTGGCATCCTCGAGTTGAGAACAGAAATTGTTACGACAGCAAAGCCAGCAGGTCTAGGTGGAGACCCAAGGAGCAAAGCGCATGCGAGGATTAGTCTGGCTTGCACCTCCGAAAAAGATAGAATTAAATTTGCTAAGGGTTTACTTGGAGGAGTAGGAGACTGAAAAGAGGAAGAAATCTTAGCTTTCTCGAATATTGAATTTGAGAGTGGGGAGGAAAATTGAATGCTGCGAACTGTTATCTTTGTCTATAAATATGTTTGTGCTGAAACCCAACCATAACAACTGGTCCTTTGGAAAACATATGGAAAAAACCAAAACGAAAAACGAAAAAAACAATTTCAGAGTGGGGATGGAGTGGAGTTGCAGGACATGGCAGAAATGCCAGGCCAGGGAAAGAAAAGTGGATTTAAAAAAGAGCCAGAAGGGGAAAGAAAGGCCGGAAGAAGATGTTTGCTTAGGAGGGTCCAACAGAAATTCTAAAAGGAACTGGTCACAAACGCTTTGGCAAGACCATTCACAGGAATATCATTTGCTCAGGGAAATGTTCTTCTTGGCCTCCCTCTTTCCAGGTCAAGAAGTTTCATTATTTTACATCCAGGAATGTCCCAGATAAAATTAGAAAGGGTGCCCTCAATCTATCATGTTGTTTACTGGATTAAAATAATAATCGCAACAAAAAGGTAGTTTCGAACTTGGAGATCACTAGCATAGGATAAGGATAGAATTTCTCTTAAGAGCCCCGATTTGTAGGTGATGGGTGTTAAGAACTATTAGGATTTAGGTCTGTATTTTCTTTACTTTTTACAGCAACACAGAAAGAGGCACAGATGACGAAACTGAGCAACAGGTACATGAAAACCACTTATAAATTTCCCATACTGATAGCCTATGCAGGCACCAAAGTCAGCGGCTACAGCTCCTTTCCTCGGGCTTTTATTAAAAAGGAGACAACAGTCCTGGGGGAAAGACTTGCCCAGCTCTGCGTCTCTGAAAGTTAAAAAAAAACAAACCAAAACAAAACAAAACAAAAAAACAATGAGAACACCTTGAAAACAAGTCCTATTTTTAATATCAACTGACACCTTAGCAACACACAATAAGTGTTTTATTGTGACCTTAGGGGGACTCAAAGAGGAAAACCAAGCTCCCTGGGCGAAGCTTTTGCCAGCAGTAGCTCCATTTGGAGACCCTAAGGGGTCTTAAATCAAGGAATTAATTGTTCTAGTGGAAGATTCGATCACCTTAGGTAGCCTTAGGTGCATCTCTGATTTGAAAAGATGGAAACGTGGCGAACCCAGAAATATTTAATTGTTGGTCTTACTTTTCCTCTCGAGGTCTCGGGGCCCCCGTTTTCCCGTTCCCCACCCAGTCTGGACTACCCTGCCGCCACCTTTTACATGACAATGGCCTTGGTGAGACTGGCAGACGGGATTAACCGAGAATTTCCAAGGGTGTGTGTGGGCGTGGGGCTGCCAGGAGGGGCGGGTCTGAGGATGGCGGAGCCTTCCTTATAAATCTAGAGCCTAGAGAATCTTCACCTTTGACTCCCTTGGGCTGCTTGGCTCTTACCCTTTCCGGGGTGACCTCCTTCATTCTGTCTTTCTCATACTCTTACACCTGGACGTCTTTCTATTTCTCTCGGCTCTTCCACCTGGATCCAGAAGACTGGGCCTACCTTACAATCTTGCTCTTTCCCCCGCTCTACCCTCAACTCCCCAACATGAGTGCGGACCCAGCTCCGCCCCAGTGCCGGTCTGGCCCCAGACCGCCCGGGTCTAGGGACTCTTCTCCAATGCCTGAGGTTTGCAGGCCTGAAGAAAATTACGCGTTCCTACAAATGTCATCTGCTGAGACGCCCCACGCGGAGACCGGTAAGGCAAACGTGAATCCTCGGAAAGCTGATCTTGAGGGAACGTGAAGCAGGAGGAGGGTCACGGTCCTTCGTTTCCCTCGTGAGCATTTGTAGGCCATTCATACTAGCAGGTGTCCCCAGTGAATCTTCTCGGCACCTGTCTCGGTTGTAACTTGGTGACGGGAGCCCTTCCACCTGTCCCAGGTTGTCAGTCGAGAGACGAGGGCCCTGGGGTGCCGGCATCTGGACCGTTCACTGCGTATTTGAGCGAGGAGGTGCCTAGGCACTGTGGAAACGCAGATGTGCCGGAATAAATGAGCTGATCGTCTTAATCTCGCGGTGCAGAGCGCACGCAGTAGGGATGTCACTGCTAGAGCCAGAAGTCCTGGCATCGCAGCTGGGGGACGCGGGGAGCTTCTGAACTTTCTTATTAGTCTTTTTCAAGGGAGTGCCAGAAGCGGCGTGGTAATTGTGAATCTCGCCTTCTTGAAACGTTTTTGCCTTTGTGCGACACCAGTTATCGCCTCTTCTCCCACTCCTGAGCTCTGCGAGTTACTAACCCGGGCAGTTCTGAGTTCCTGGGAGCCTGCTATGCCCACGTCTCCTACATGCCGGGGAGATGTGCATTCCATTTTATGGTAGCTAGTTCTAGGTTTACTCTGCTGACAGAGTGGCTAGAGCCCAAATCTGAAACTCTGGTTGGCTTCTAAATGATGGCTACAGGTGGAACAGGGGGGGCTGTGCTCAGGACACTGTAAAGGTAGTACTTTTTGTAAATCAGGCAGGAGTTGTTGAAAATGAAAATGTAAATTTTTACCATTTTTTAAAGACTTGGGGTAAAGATAATTAAGATTTTAAAAAGTTCTTTTCATGATGATTGCCCCGAAAATTAAGCTGTGCGGAAGGAGGAAGTAAGCAACTACTTTAATGGAATGTTAGATTTTAATGTTACGCTGTTTTCCTAAACTTCGGGTTGATGTCCTTTCATAATTTCAAACTTTGGAAGTAAAGTGCTGAGTCGTGAGAAACAGCTTGGGTATGAGCAATAGATGGAAGCAGGTGGGCATGCCCTACTTAGCAAGCCAAGGGCAAGTTTGTAGAGAGAGTTGTTAGGAGATGCCCCACCATAGTCCTTGGTCTAGCCCCACTTTCTTTCCTTCTAGATCTACTTAAAGGAAGCATAAGATTGTGAATTTTTGCCCCATACAGGTTGTCTTTATTCCATGACAAGTGAAATTGAGCATGGGGAATAAATACCTCTGTGCAATTAAGAGTTTAAGAGGCTACCAAATATAGGCAATCTAGGAAATTCATTTTTACTTTATTATTTTTTTAAAGACTTCATTTGTGACACAAGCAGGGAGAGTGGAAGGCAGAGGGAGAAGCAGGCTCCCTGCTGAGAAAGGAGCCCGATGCAGGACTCGATCTGAGGACATGACCTGAGCCACTCAGACATCCCAAAGAAATTTTTAGTTAGTAAGTCGATATACGCAAAGTCCTGGTGCTAAGCAATTTTCTCTGTCACTTTGCTTTAATCAATGAAGGAACTCCGTGAAGGACAGAAATACTTTCGGAAATGTGGTCCCAGAGCTAGTAAAGGCAGAGTTTGTACTGAAACTGAAGCCTGTCAGAATTCTCAGTTCCTGCTAGTCCTGGTATTTGGAACTGGGCAGTGGTAAACTGTGGATTTTATTTTATTTTTATTTATTATTATTCTTTTTAAAGATTTGTTTATTAGACAGCAAGAAAGGGAACACGAGCAGGGGGAGTGGGAGAGGGAGAAGCAGGCTTCCCGCTGATCAGGGAGCCCAATGGCTTGATCCCAGGACCCTGGGATCACGGCCTGAGCCGAAGGCAGATGCTTAACGACTGAGCCGCCCAAGTGCCCCTAAATTGTGGATTTTAGAGAGTCCCCAGAATCTGATGTAAATGATACGACTAATTTTACAGAAGGGAGTCCAGTGATCATTCCCAACTTTCTAAGCAGCCACAGTGTGGGCTCTGGAGCATTAATTTGCAGTAAAAAGCTTTTGTCAAAGAGGTTCGAGGGGGCTCCTGGCTGGCTCAGTTAGAGGAGCATGTGTGACTCTTGATCTTGTAAGTTCGAGCCCCATGTTGGATGTAGAGATTACTTAAAAATAAAATCGTTTAAAAAAAAAAAAAGTTTGAGTCCCACTCTGCTTCCCAGCCGGTGAGCTATTGGCCATGTCCACTGGATGTGAAATGGCCACAACTAGGATACACTTACTGGGTTGGCATCATACAAAGGTGAGCCAAGTGTTCAGGGTCATGGAGGAGTTTTTATTTACTACCTAATTCTGAGGTTGTGAGAACTTCAAAAATACTTTGGAAACAAAAAATTTGTGAATATGATTTAATCTTCGGAAAGTTTCAGAGAAAAATGTTTTATTCCCGACAGTGTCTCCTCTTCCTTCCTCCGTGGATCTGCTTGTTCAGGACAGCCCCGATTCCTCCACCAGTCCCAAGGTGAAACTACCGCCCACTTCTGCAGAGGAGAGAACTGGGAGGAGGGAAGACACGGCCCAGGGCAAGAAACAGAAGATCAGGACAGTGTTCTCTCAGACCCAACTCTATGTCCTCAATGATCGATTTCAGAGGCAGAAATACCTCAGCCTCCAGCAGATGCAGGAACTTTCCAACATTCTGAACCTTAGCTATAAGCAGGTAAGGTGTGTTTTGCTGTCCTTGCAGTGACAAATAAAAAGTCTTATTTGAAGGGAAAAAAAAATTTATTTGCAGATGAGCAGTACTAACATCAGTGTGCTCTGTTTGTGTGCCCCCTACAAATAATTTTATTATAAAAGTGGGATCTTGATGACATTTCATGAATGACTTTCTTTTTTTTTAAGATTTTTATTTATTTAGGGGCACCTGGGCGGCTCAGTGGGTTAAAGCCTCTGCCTTTGGCTCGAGTCATAATCCTGGGGTCCTGGGACCGAGCCCTGCATTGAGCTCTCTGCTCAGCAGGGAGTCTGCTTTCCATCCTCTCTACCTGCCTGCCTTTTGCCCTGCTTATGATCTCTGTCGCATAAATAAATAAAGTCTTTTCTTTTTTTTTTTTTTTTAATTTTTATTTATTTATTTGACAGAGAGGACAGAACGGGGAGGGAGAGGCAGTCTAGATCCCAGGACTCTGGGATCATGACTGAGCCAGAGGCAGACGTTTAACCAACTGAGCCACCCAGGCTCTCCTCATGACCAACTTTAAAGCCAACTAACTTGAGGGGCTTTTGACATTCATACACAGAGCATTGTTTCCAGATTGCAGAAAGGACTCTAGAAGTCTCCATTTTAGGTAATTGTGCTTGTTAGGGGGGAAAGACGTTAACAATACTGGTACATGCACACTACCAGTATTTTATATTTTCCTGTCACTTTTTTTTTTTTTTTTGTAGGTGAAGACCTGGTTCCAGAACCAGAGAATGAAATGTAAGAGGTGGCAGAAAAACCATTGGCCAAAGGAGAGCAAGAGTGTGACTCAGGTAAGGGGAAGCTTTTATTCTCTGGTTTCTTTTCACTGACTTCTTAGTTTTGTTTATTGTTAAACCGGACAACCTCTGCCACAGACAATTCTGATTTCCCTCCAAGCTTTTCAGGTAATCTGCCATTCCCTTTCAGAATAGCACAGCAGCCACGGAATACCCAGCCTTCTACTCCTACCACCAGGGACACCTGATGAACACTTCTGCAAACCTTCCAATATGGAGCAGCCAGACCTGGAATAACCCGAATTGGAGCAACCAGACCTGGAACAGCCAATCTTGGAGCAACCACTCCTGGAACGGCCAGTCTTGGAGCAACCACTCCTGGACCAGTCAGACCTGGTGCCCCCAAGCTTGGAACAGCCAGCTCCACAGCTGTGGAGAGGAATCCCTGCAGCCCCAGATCCAGTTCCAGCAAAATTCCGTCAGCGATTTGGAGTCCCTCCTAGAAACTTCTGGGGAAAGCTATAGTGTAATACAGCAGTCTGCTAAATATTTCAGTACCCAGCAAATCATGGATTTGTTCCCAAATTACTCTGTGAACATCCAGCCTGAAGATGTGTGACGACGAGTATTACTTGATCTTGGTTTGGGCAATGGCTGTGTCACGTCTCCTAGATTTTGTCTTTTAGAGTCCTGTATCTTTGCCTTAAGATTGTATTTCCCATTATTCTCACTGTATCTATTGAAGGGATATGATTGGAGTCAAAGCTCTCAGTAGCATTGGCTGTGCACAACATGGAACAGGTGTTTCTGGCTGTAGCTAACTGGGTACAGTCCTACTGTGGGTATCCTCAGGCTCTAGAATCTAACATCAAGAATAGGAAGTAAAGATACAAAGACCTGTGATGAAGGATAATGGTATATTTTGAGATTTTGAGGCTTTCTTGTTAACAACCTTAGTTTTTAATGGTGAAGGGTAAAACTAAAATATGCTTCATTGATTTCCTCTGCCTCTTGTGAGGTTTTACTAGAACTGTTAATTCTAGTATTTGTAGAAAGATGTTTTGTATTTTAACATATGATAATAGTACAAGTTTGGCTGGTTGGTGGATAGGTTTAAATACAAATAAATAAAAATACCCACTTTACCCTTTGTTGTCTCTACCTTGATTTTACCAGTAGTACAGTGAGTAAAAATTGGACTAAAACAGGGTTTTTTAATTTAGTTTTTAAATATTTTTATTTATTTGGCAGAGGGAAAGGGAGAAGTAGGCTCTCTGCAGAGAAAGGAGCCCAGCCCACCAGAGTAGATCCTAGAACCCTTGGGATCATGACCTGAGCAGAAAGCAGATGCTTGATGGACTGAGCATCCAGGTGCCCAACATGGGTCTTTTTTTTTTTTTTTTTTTTTAAGATTTTATTTATTTGACAGAGATCACAAGTAGGCAGAGAGAGGGGAGAGCAGGCTCCTTTCTGAGCAGAGAGCCCCATGTGGGGCTCCATCCCAGGACCCTGGGATCATGACCTGAGCCGAAGGCCGAGGCTTAATCCACTGAGCCACCCAGGTGTCCCAAGATTTTTATTTTTTAAGACCCATAAATGTCAGCTTTTATTAAATAAAAAAGACCTTATTAAATTTACAGGCCAACTACAAAACACAATGTTTTAAAGTATAAATCAATGTTAACATAGATTGTTGCAAAGAATAATCTATAAGTTCTGAGGCAAATACTGTAATAGACATTTTTGTCCAGGTACGTTATGTTCTCAACTTAGGATAGGCTAGGCAAACCTCTATGAATGATACTAATAGTATACTATCTTTTTTTCCCATTCTGGCTTACCCCTAAATTGGTCTGGTTGAGTCAGTCCACCTTCCTCAGTGGCCTTCCAGCTCCACAGGAACATTATTTCCCAAAGCAGCAGAGAGATAAACTAACCAGGTGGTTTTCCTGGTCCTTTCCCCATGGTTTCCCCCAATTGTCCAATGTTGTGAAACCTTATCCAAACTATCTAGACATTTCACAGAAGAAATCTGGGATAATTTCTGCCAAGACCTGAGGACAACACAAAATCTTCAGCTGTTATTTGAGTTTTGTGCCAAGTACTATATTATGAATGGCGAAGATAATAATAACAGCACTGATCACATGATCTGGGATCATGACCTGAGCCGAAGGCAGAGGCTTTAACCCACTGAACCACCCAGGCGCCCCGTAAATAAATCTTTAAAAAACAAAAAGAGCACTGATCCACCAATTAAAATAGTACATGAAATCACTTCTCAATCCCCACATTTTAGTTTTATAATTCAGCCAGATTTGAATATGACTTTTTTTTTTTTTTAAGATTTTATTTATTGGGCAGACAGATCACAAGTAGGCAGAGGGAAAGGAGGAAGCAGGGGCTCCCTGCTTAGTAGAGAGCCAGATCTGGATCCCAAGACCCTGGGATCATGACCTGAGCCTAAGGCAGAGGCTTTAATCCACTGAGCCACACAGACACCCCTTGAGTATGACATTTCATAGCATCTCACTGTTCTGCCACTTTTTTTCTCTTAAATTTTTTTTCTTAAATACTGTGACACTGGGATCCTGGCTTGCTCAGCTGGTAGAGCCCTGACTCTTGATCTCAAGAGCCCGGAGTCCAGACCCCACGTCAGAAATAGCGATTACTTTAAAAAATTAAAAAAGAAAATAATACATCACATTTTTACAAAATTCTTTGAATGTAGTGAATTGCCAGTACATCTGAGGAAATACTAAATGGTGACCCAGACCCTAGAAATGGGAAAATAGTGATTATAAAGTGACAGTCTTAAGGAAACTTCAAAGTTAGCTCTCCAGTACTGAACCTTCCCTGTTTAAGTGATGTTTTAACACCCTTGACTGCTGCTTGTTTTGCTTTGGATTAAGCTCAGCTATAAGACATTGGGAATAGGCAAGGAAATGGCTAAGAATTAAAGATTTAGAGCAGTTGGGGCGCCTGGGTGGCTCAGTGGGTTAAAGCCTCTGCCTTTAGCTCAGGTCATGATCCCAGGATCCTCGGATCGAGCCCCACATCAGTCTCTCTGCTTGGCAGGGAGCCTGCTTCCTCCTCTCTCTCTGCCCGCCTCTCTGCCTACTTGTGATCTCTGTCTGTCAAATGAATAAATAAAATCTTTATAAAGATTTAGAGCAGTAAAAAGAACACTTTTTTTTTTCTTTTTTAAGATTTTATTTATTTGAGAGAGTAAGCAAGAGAGAACAAGCTAGGGGAGGGTCAGAGAGAGAGGGAGAAGCGGACTCCGGGGACTCGGTCCTGGGACTCCAAAATCATAACCTGAGCCAAAGACAGACGCTTAACCGACAGGCACCCAGGCACCCCTAATACCTATTTAAAAAATACTAGAGAGGCGCTTGAGTGGCTCAGTGGGTTAAGCCTCTGCCTTCGGCTCAGGTCATGATCTCGGGGTCCTGAGATCGAGCCCCACATCGGGCTCTCTGCTCAGCAGGGAGCCTGTTTTCCCTTCCTCCTCTCTCTGCCTGCCTCTCTGTCTACTTGTGATCTCTGTCTGTCAAATAAATAAATAAAATCTTTAAAAATAAATATATAAAAATTTAAAAAAGATACTAGAAGGGAAAAATAAAGATTGAAAGAAGAAAAAAGGAGAAAGATGATTTCTGGTGTTCCACCTTCTCTTTCGGAGATAAGGAATTCTGGAAATACTGTTCACCCACTCTTCTTCCCAACAGGTGAATGTTAGGGTAAAGACAAAACCCAAAGGCAGAAGACAGAGAAACCCAGGATCATCAGGGAACCAGAGAGAGTCTGCATTTATCTTTTCAAAAGATAGGACCTCTTGGGTGCCTGGGTGGCTCTGTGAATTAGACATCTGTCTGGCACTCTGGTAACGATCTCAGTGTCCTGGGATTTAGCCCCCCATCGGGCTTTCTGCTAGGTGGGGAGCCTGCTTCTCCCTCTCACTCTGTCTCTCCCCTCCCCCTTACTTGTGCTCTCTTTCAAATAAATAGATAAAATCTTTAAAAGATATAATAAGTTGGGGGTGCCTGGGTGGCTTAGTCATTAAGTGGCTGCCTTTCGCTCAGGTTATGATCCCAGGGTCCTGGGATCAAGCCCCATGTAAGGCTCCCTACTCAGGGAGGAGACTGCTTCTCCCTTTCCCACTCTCGCTGTTTCTCTTCTCTCTCTCGTTGTATCTCTGTCACATAAGTCAATAAAATCTTTTAAAAAGAAAGATATAATAAGTTGGGACACCTGGGTGGCTCAGTCGGTTAAGCAGCTGCCTTCGGCTAAGGTCATGATCACAGGGTCCTGGCATGGAGCCCCACACTGGGCTTCTTGCTCAGTCAGAAGCCTGCTTCTCCCTAGCCTGCCATTCTCCCTGCTTGTGCTTGCTCTGTGTGTCTCTTGCTCACTCACTCCATGTTAAATAAATAAATAAAAGGGAAATAAATTAATAAAAGATTGGTCCTCTTCCTCCCTCCCCCGCCAAAAAGGGTGTTTTTATGAAAGCACAGGGACAGAGCCCGCAGGCAGAAAGAAGATTCCTGGACTTTTTAGATTGCAAAATTAAAGCTTGCTATTAAGAACAAATTTAAGGGGCGCCTGGGTGGCTCAGATGGTTGGGTGCCTGCCTTTGGCTCAGGTCATGATCCCGGGGTCCTGGGATCGAGCCCCACATTGGGCTCCCTGCTTAGCGGGGAGCCTGCTTTTCCCCTCTCTCTCCTCACTTGTCCCCCCTTGCATGTGCTCTCTCGCTCTATCAAATATATAGAATCTTAAAAAAAAAAGACTTAAAAATAAAAAAGAACAAACTTAAGCTATAGAGAAATGTATAACGTGGTTGGTTTTATGTGAATTTTTACGGATACCATACATTCTCCTCTAGAAGTTTGTTGTGTATCTTTTCCACTTAGCATTATATCTTCAACCTCTTTGCAAGTCAGAATTTAGAGGTATATATCTATTTGGAAGAATCTTAAATATTGATAATTACTTTTTAAAAAATTTATTTATGTATTTATTTAGGGCATCTCTATACCCAACATGAGGCCAGAACTCACAATCCCAAGATCAAGAGTCACATACTCTTCCAATGAAGCCAGGCAGGCACCCTGATAATTATGTTTTTAAAAAGGGTTTGGGGCACCTGGGTGGCTCAGTGGGTTTAGCCTCTGCCTTGGCTCAGGTCATGATCTCAGGGTTCTGGGATCCAGCTCTGTATCGGACTTCCTGCTTCTCCCTCTCCCACTCCCCCAGCTTGTGTTCCCTCTCCCACTGTGGCTCTCTCTGTCAAAAATATTTTTTTAAAAATTTTTTTAAATCTTTTTTTTTTTTTTAAAGATTTTATTTACTTATTTGACAGAGAGAAATTACAAGTACACTGAGAGGCAGGCAGAGAGAGAAAGAGAAGGAAGCAGGCTACCCGCTGAGCAGAGAGCCCGATGCGGGACTCGATCCCAGGACCCCGAGATCATGACCCAAGCCAAAGGCAGCGGCTTAACCCACTGAGCCACCCAGGTGCCCCAAAAATTTTTTTAAATCTTAAAAAAAAAAAAAAAAAAAAAAGGATTTATTTTCCTAAATGTATCAGCCAAGGTTGAGATCGTTTCTTTCTTGAATATTCTCTATCAAGTGAAGTTGAGGTAGTCAAACTAAGGGAAAGATTAGTTTTGGGGACTCTTCCTAAGATCTCGGTGTGACTTTGTCATTCCCTTAAAAAACAAAACAAAACAAAACCAAAAAACCCTACTCAAACAATATTAAAACAAGATTATTACAAAAAATTAACTTTTTTTTTAATTTTTAAAAGATTTTATTTATTTATTTGACAGAGAGAGAGAGAGAGCAGGAACACGGGCAGGGGGAGTGGGAGAGGCAGAAGCAGGCTTCCATGACCCAAGGATCAGGACCTGAGACGAAGACAGAGGCTTATTAACCATCTGAGCCACCCAGGTACCCCTAAAGTTAACTTAAAAATTTTTTAAAAAATTTACTTATTTGAGAGACAGACAGAGATACCGAGAGAGAGCACAAGTGGAGAGGAAAGGGAGAAGCGGGCTCTGGGCTAAGCAGGGAGTCTGAAGAGGGATCAGATTCCAGGACCCTGGGATCATGACTTGAGCTGAAGGCAGAGGCTTTAACCCACTGAGCCACCCAGGCGCCCCTAAAGTTAACTTTTTTTTTTTTTTTAAGATTTTATTTGTTTGACAGACAGATCACAAGTAGGAAGAAAGGCGGGCAGAGAGGGGAAGGGAAGCAGGCTCCCTGCTGAGCAGAGAGCCCAATTCCATGTGATGCGGGGCTTGATCCCAGGACCCCAGGACCCCAGGACCCCAGGACCATGACCTGAGCTGAAGGCAGAGGCTTTAACCCACTGAGCCACCCAGGCACCCCTAAAGTTAACTTTTTTAACATCATTGTTAACTTTCAAATTATCTTTGCATACATTTCCATGTGTATACATGACACACAACAGAATTATAACACAATTTTCCTGTCCAAATACGGAATTCCATCATGCATTTTGTTCTGCAACCTGCTTTTTCTACTTAAGAATATATCAGGGGAAAAAAAAAACACTCGTATGTCATCGAGGGGGTGCCCAGCTGGCTCAGTCAGGAGATCGAGTGACTCCTGATCTCCAGGTTTGTGAGTTCAAGTCCCAGGTGGAGCAGAGAGCTTACTTACAATAAATAAATAAATAAGATCAAATGGATGATGCATGTGAACACAGAAGCACGAGTGGGTTTTGTTTTTTGTTTTATGGGTTTTTTTGTTTGTTTAGTAATCTTTATACCCAAAGTGGGGCTCAAACTCACTGACCCGGAGATCAAGAATAGCATGCTAACCAACTGAGCCAACCAGGTGTTTTTTTGTTGTTGTTTATGTTTTGTTTTTTTTTTAATTCTTTTAACAGTTTTTAAAAATCTATTTTTTGACAGAGAGGGAACACAAACAGGGGGAATGGGAGACGGAGAAGCAGGCTTCCCACTAAGCGGGGAACTCCAGGACCTGATGACCATGACCCGAGTGGAAGGCAGACGCTCAATGACTTAGACACCCAGGTGCCCTGTTCTTTTGTTTTCAAAGAATGTATCATAGAGATTTTTCCACGTGAGTAAATTAAGATCTGGCTCAACTGTTGTATAATATTACCTATTACAGATGCACTACAACTTATTTAAAATTGCTTCCCTTTTGGTTATTTGCCACTATAAACTATGTTGCTATTAACATATTATATTTGTTATATATATAAAATAAATACATATTTTATATATATGTAAAATATATACATATATATGTAAAAAACAAAAATATATATAACTATATATAGGGATACCTGGATGGCTCAACCGGTTAAGCAGCTGCCTTTGGCTCAGGTCATGATCCCAGGGTCCTGGAATGGAGTCCGGCATGGGGCTCCTTGCTCAGCAAGGAGTCTGCTTCTCCCTCTGCCTGCCTCTCCCCCCTGCTTGTGCTCACTCTCTCTCTGATTAAAAAGGAAAAAAATAAATAAATAAAATTAAAAATCCAGTTCTTTAAAAAATATATATATATAAACATATATAACATATATAAAATATATATAACAATATAAACAGAAATATGTATAACATACATATATGTATTATATAATAAATACCTAGGAAGGTAGAAGATTGCTGTTTGAGAATAAAGTTAATAAAAGCAAAAAAAAAAAAAAATTCACTGTCTTCATAAGTAAGCCACATAAAAGCTTGAAGAAGTTGCCAAGAAGAATTAGGAGAGGTTGCAAACTCAATTTAAAGCCGTTGAGTTTATCCTTTTGGTCACAGACTCACCCAGAATATATACTAGCAAAATAGAGATAAGGCACAAAGGTGAAATTACTTATAAATTCACCTGCCACCCCCTCCACCTTTTCACTTCCTTTTCTTTTGGAAAATCTTGCTCTCCCCATCTTCCAAAAAGACATGGTTGTTACTTCCAGTGTCCTATTTTATTTGCTTTACCATGTTTTAGTTTTTAAAACTTACGTTTTCTTCATGTTCGGCTTGCATTTCCCTCTCAGTTTCTACCTGAAAGGGAAAAGCACCCTTGGGTCGATCTGCCTGGCTCTCCTGAATTTCACAGTCTGGCTTCAAAGCTCTCGAGTGGGAGGATTAGAAGCCTTGCTTACTGAATTTCAAGCACCTGGTTCTCCCCGTAAAGGACATGCTTCATTCTGTTCTGAATAATCCTATTCAGAAAACTTCGTGTCTACAGGGAAATAAACAGGCCAGGACAGCAAACCTGAAGGTAAAGGCAGACACCCGCCAGACAGGGGCAGGAAAGTGGGGGAGGAACTTTAGTAAATATTGCTTGCCTCCTGGGGCCCAGTGAGCTTCGCCTCAAGCGGGAGATAAAGGGAATTTGTTAAATAAAGAAGCCAGTTGGGGCAGACAAAAGCTTAAGGTGCAGGAAGTTAGTTCGATTAAGGATGCTGGAAGGTAGGCATTTGAATAGGCGCCTCTGTGTGGGGTTGAAGTGAAACCCCACTGAAAAGCAACAGCAGCAGCTGGTGGCCGGGGCTCTCCTTAAAAGAGTCCTAGTTTCTGGGTGGTTGATGGACCACTCTGTGCTCCTAAGAAGAAAGCGTTCTCAGGGATTTTGAAAGGTTAAAGTAAGAAAGGACTGGAATACAGCGGTAGCGCTACCTCCCCGTGCAGGAGTCTGCAAGGCATCAGAGAAGCTCGCGGATCAAATGAAGATGCTAGATTGGTCTTCAATTCATCTCCTCAAATTCTCAGGGCACGGGGTATGCGCATATGCAATACACGCGCTCAGGACTGGTGCAAGTGATGTTCCCAGGACAGGTCTCTGGTGCATGACTCGGGGCAAGGGCGGAGGATGAGAACTTGATATTGGTGGGCCAGGCTTCTGCTGAAGGAAGATACCTGGATACAGTCCCACGGGCTTCCTCTTTCGCAAACACGGCAGCCAGCTCTCGTAGCTCTCCTTAGCTTGATGAACAGCTATGGAACTTATTTTCACTACCTGAGCAGAGTACTTGGGGGGCTGGATTGGGAGCTCAATGATGGGTGGCCATGTTAAGTTCATAGTTAGAGCTGTGTAAGAGTATTCAGGGTTAAGCTAAATAAGAGTATTAGGTGCCTCTTTCCATTTCTTTCTGGGCTCTCTGCACCCGTACTCTGTACCTAAATCTAATCTGTCTTACTGGTTACTAATTGATCTATAATTTTTTTTTAAGATTTCTTTTAAAAGATTTTATTTATTTGACAGAGATCACAGAGGCAGCCAGACAGAGGAGGATGCAGGCTTCCCGCTGAGCAGAGAGCCCGATGTGGGGCTTGATCCCAGGACCCTGGGATCATGACCTGAGCTGAAGGCAGAGGTTTTAACCCACTAAGCCACCCAGGCACCCCTAGAGATTTTTTTTTAAGTCCTCTCCGCTACCAATGCAGGGTGAACTCAGAACCGCGAGATCAAGAGTCACATGCTGTACCCACTGAACCTCAGAGGCCCCCTGACTTACCTCTAATTAATGTGCTTCCTGTGTTACATACATTCCAATTGTTTCCCACGGTTGAAGTGAACATTCTCAACAATATGGTAAGTGCACATTAAACCAGATTAGCCACACAGTTCCTGTCCTTTTTGCAACCTTAGATCTTCCTTGATTCTCAGCCTTCTCTACATGCCAGATCTCATTTCCTAAATCTCAAACCCTTCCTCAGCCACTTAATCCTACCGTCATACTTAACATTCCCCAAACTGTGTAGGTTTTGCTGGTCTTTTGGGTGCTGCCCAAGGAACCCTTAAGCACAAATAAGCTAATTTCCACTGGTTCTTTGATCAATTCTTATTATTTATTACGTCAAGAAAAAGGGTTCTTTTTTTTTTTTTTTTTTTTTTAAGATTTTATTTGCCAGAGAGAGAGCAAGAATACAAGCAGGCTCCCCACTGAGCAAGGAGCCTGATGTGGGACTCAATCCCACAACCCTGGGACCATGACCTGAGTTGAAGGCAGGTGCTTAAGGGACTGAGACACCCAGGAGTGCCAAGGGTTCTTTTTTATCTGTTCAGACTCTACACTCTGCAGTCTTCATCAGGATAAGAGAGAGATGTTGATTATTAACTCCCATCAGTGGCTCTGCACTGTGTCTTTCCTTATGCCACTGGCATTTTCCAAAAAAATAAAGAAAAATAAGCCAGTTTGGGGGCACCTGGGTGGCTCAGTCATTTAAGTGTCTGCCTTCGGCTCCTGATCCCAGGGTCCTGGGATGAGCCCACACCAGCCTCCCTGCTCAGCGGGAGCCTGCTTCACCCTCTCTTCCCCACTCATGTGCTCTTCTCACTATCTTATTTCTCTCTCTCAAATATATAAATAATAAAATTTTAAAATATTTTATTTATGTCAGAGAGAGGGAGAGAGAGCACAAGCAGGGGGAGTGGCAGGCAGAGGGAGAAGCAGGCTCCTGGCTGAGCAGAAAGCCCGATGCAGGGCTCGATCCCAGTACCTGGAGACCATGACCTGAGCTGAAGGTAAGAGGCTTAAGCTACTGAGCCACCCAGGCACCCTATATATGTTTTTTCTTTTCTTTCTTGAATTAGGCTCCACACCCAACATGGGGCTCGAATTCACCACCCTGAGATCAAGAGTCACATGCCCCATGGACTGAGCCAGCTAGGTGCCCCTCCAATATTTTTTATTTGTTTATTTCTCTCTTTAGTTCTGTCCATTTTTATTTTATGTATTCTTAAATAATTTTTGATCCAAGACTAAGGCATTAGGCCTTCCTGATATTTTATTTTATTTTATTTTTAATTATTTGACAGAGATCACAGGTAGGCAGAGAGGCAGGCAGAGAGAGAGGGAAAAGCAGACTCCCTGCTGAGCAGAGAGCTGGACTCAGGGCTTGATCCCAGGACCCTGAGATCACAACCTGAGCCAAAGGCAGAGGCTTTAACCCACTGAGCAACCCAGGTGCCCCAGGCCTTCCTGATATATTGATTTATTTTGTTGTTTCTTAAAAATCATTTATCATCCTGTTATTCTTTTTCTTTTAAAGATTTTATTTATTTATTTGAGAGAGAGAGAGAAGCAGTGGTGCGGGGCAGAGGGAGGGAGCAAGAGAGAAGCAGACTCCCTGCTGAGCAGGAAGCCGGATGCAGGGCTGGATCCCAAGACCCAGGTATCATGACCAAACCAAAGGCAACCAGCCACTCAACCGACTGAGCCATCCAGGTGCCCCTCTATTATTCTTTAATACTCTCTTATCTTGGGGGTGCCTGGGTGGCTCAGTGCCTGAAGGCTCCTCTGCCTTCAGCTCCGGTCATGACTCCAGGGCCCTGGGATCAAGCCCCGCATCGGGCTCTCTGCTCGGCAGGGAGCCTGCTTCCCCCTCTCTCTCTGCCTGCCTCTCTGCCTACTTGTGATCTCTGTCAAATAAATAAATAAAATTAAAAAATCACTTATCTCCATATTGCTAAACACAATGGCAATTCTCAGCCCTTGTCTTAACTAGAATATAAGGAGGAAATCAGCCTTTCCCTAATAAAAAATAACCAAGTCACCTATTAAGATAAGCATTCAATTAATAGAAAAGATGGTAAATGTTTAACTCCCTTGGACAAACATCATAGCACATTTAGAGAAATTAAGTATTATATTCTTTTTGTTATTCTAAACAGTGTTATCTTTTTGTTTTCAAAGATACTTAATCAGTATCTCTTTCACGTGTCCGTTATCAGCATGCCTTTTCAGTAACCTTCTTGGAGATTGCTAATTTATAGTCCAGTCCACCTGTTCCTTACCTGCTAAGTGTCAAAAGTTGAATCTTCCATACAGGTGTCATGAAGCCCTTCCTTCTCTACTTAGCCCCAGCAAATCCTGGGAGTGGGTCTTTGGTATCTTAACATATAAAAGGAGACCCTACAATTTTCATTTTAAAGCCTGGGGTGCTGGTACTTTGATCGTGTCTTGTGAGCATTTTGCTTACTTTCTACATTATAATTCTCATAAATTACAGTGTTTTCTTTCTAATTTGTTTCTATGGTCTTTTTCTACAGAAAACTGGCATATTACTGGAAGGATCTGGACTGTAAGAACAATATATGAGACTACTATTGGTCCTTCAAAATTGAGGGGCCCTAAAAAACCTGCTTTATTTGTCCTAGTTTGGAAGAATTCAAGAAACTTGACCTCTAGTTACCTGGGGTGATGTTGAAACTTGACCTCTAGTTACCTGGGGTGATGTTCTTGCAATTAATCAAAATAAATGATGAGAGGGCCTAAGTTATTTGGCCTGACCCCAGTTGGGAACCAAGAGCCGTATGCACATGAGTAGGTAAAATAGTCATTGGGTGAAGAAATGACATTTGTAGGATCCTTGACACAGTAGCCCCAGGCTCTGTGGTTCTATAATCTGCTGGTGAAGTCCTAATGGGGGCTACAGTTCACTTGGGAGGATGTAAGAATTCAAGGGATGAGATTAAGGTGAAAATCTGGATAGAAATCAGTATGTTTGAAGAGGCTTTATGTGAAATGGTGTGTCTCCTTTACCTTAATATATTTATAGGAATAAATATTGTGCCTGACTGGGAAATGCTTCCCCTATTTAGCGTTGTAAAACAGAAGGCATACAAATCCACCCTTCCACCCACATTGATTGGATGCACTAGTAGACCAAAATAGTACTTTTTTAAATTTTATTTATTTATTTTTTAAAAGATTTTATTTATTTATTTGACAGACAGAGATCACAAGTAGGCAGAGAGGCAGGCAGAGAGAGAGGAGGAGGAAACAGGCTCCCTGCCAAGCAGAGAGCCTGATGCGGGGCTCGATCCCAGGAACCTGGGATCATGACCTGAGCTGAAGGCAGAGGCTTAACCCACTGAGCTACCCAGGTGCCCCTTTATTTTATTTTTTTAAGAGATTTTATTTTTTTATTTGCGAGACAGAGATCACAAGTAGGCAGAGAGGCAGGCAGAGAGATAGAGAGGAGGAAGCAGGCTCCCCAATGCGTAGAGAGACCGATGCGGGGCTTGATCCCAGGACCCTGGGATCATGACCTGAGCCGAAGGCAGAGGCTTTAACCCACTGAGCCACCCAGGAGCCCCTATTTTCTAGGTTCTATTAAACCTATTTTTCAATACTAAAGTTGCTATTTGCAATAAGCACCTATAAAATAAAATGATATAAAATATCTTCTAAGTATCTTATTTGAGAAGTTCTATGAATAAAACTATAAAACTCTTCTGAGGGGGCTGCCTGGGTGGCTCAGTCAGTTAAGCAGCCAGCTCCTAATTTCTGCTTAGGTCATTATCTCAAGAGTCCTGGGATGGAGCTCCAAGTGGGGCTCCACACTCCTTGCTCCATGTAGAATCTGCTTCAGATTCTCTCTCCCCCGCCACCCCTCCCCTTGCTCACACTCTTTCTCTCAAATACATAAAATCTTAAAAAAAAAAAAAATCTTAATAAAAAAGCAAAACCCAAAACTCTTTTGAGGAATATACAGATCGGAACACTTAATATCATAAAAATGTTAGTGCTTCTCGAATGAATTTCTATTCAATGTCATCCCAATGAAAATATTAGGACAGGTTTCTTTTTGGAAATTGAAAAAATTAATCTGGAAAATTCCAAAAAAGGAAAGTGAGGAGGGACTAGCCCAGCAGATATTTTTGAAATATGTAAACAATTTGGTTCTACAGAAAAACAGATCAGTGGGAAAAAGATGGCCTCAAATAGCCCCAAGTACATATGAAAATTTAATGTACAGCAAAGTTGGTATTTTAAATCAAAGAAGAAAAGATGGATTTTTGAGTCTAGGTATTGAGGAAAAAAACACAAAGATGAATCCTTATTTCACAGCATACCCACAAATAAATCCCATAGAAATCAAGAATTTGAACATAAATGAAAGCTATAAAATTACTAGAAGAAACATTAATGTTTAATATTTAATACTTATACTGGGATGAAAACGTTTTTTTAAGAAGGAATTAATACACAAAGTTATAAAAGAAAAGATTGTTAAATTTGATTAATAAAAATTTTTAAGGGGCACCTGGGTGGCTCAGTGGAATGAAAACGTTTTTTTAAGAAGGAATTAATACACAAAGTTATAAAAGAAAAGATTGTTAAATTTGATTAATAAAAATTTTTAAGGGGCATCTGGGTGGCTCAGTGGATTAAAAGCCTCTGCCTTCGGCTCAGGTCATGATCCCAGGGTCCTGGGATAGAGACCCACATCAGGCTCTTCCTAACTCGGGGAGCCTGCTTCCCCGTCTCTCTACCTGCCTCTCTGCCTACTTGTGATCTCACAGATAAAATCTTAAAAAAAATTTTTTTTAATTCTGTAGGGGAAAAAAACTGCAAAATAAATGGCAAACGAAATGTTAATTTCTTTCATATACAGAGGAGGAGAGTCCATGGGAAAGAATTCGACTATTGCAAGTTTTTAATCTGCTTAGCCTATGGTTAATTGAAATTGATAGGTTGATTTCTCCGTTATGGTTGATTTGGTAATTTTTCAGTTTTGCTATATATATATATATGTATATATATGTATATATATACATACACACACGTATATAAACATATAAACATATATTTATAAATAATTTCTATTTATAAATTCATTTATATTTATAAATATATATTTATATATGTATACATACGTATATATGTACATATTTATGCATGTGTATATATAAAAATATATACATATATATATTTAAAGAGTTTTTTTTTTTTTTTTTTTTAATTTGTCAGAGAGAGAGAGCGCGCGCAGATGGAGAGGCAGGCAGCCCTGGACCCAGCCCTATCCCTCCGCTCCAGAACACCCCCCACCAAGGAGGAGCCTGCTTGTCCTTCTCCCTACGTCCCTCTCCCCGCCTATGCGCTCTCTCTCAAATAAATAAATAAAACCTTAAAAAAATTAAACACTTTTATAATATTTAGGTAAATATATGTAGAAACTGGCACCCTTATACCTTATTGGCTACTTACCTTTATTCCCGCCCCTGAGCATTTAATCAAGAGACAGAGGTACTTTTGCCAATTCATTCATTGCTCTCAATTTCCTCATTTAAAAAAAAAATGAGATTTGGATTTAATTTCTGAAATCTAATGTAACTCACGTGATTCAGCCTTATCAATTAAGTCACTAAGCCTAGAGCAATCTAGGAAGGGTAGTTAAATTCACTTCATAATAAGACAGGTAAGAAATACCTGCTTTGGAAGGTTTTCTGGGATACGACCTAGACTAGAACCAGAAATGGTTTCAAGGATCTTGAACCAAACGGGATACTGAGTAGAGGTTTGCGGCCGTTCACGCCTGCGCAGTGAAGAGGCGGCTGAAGCCCCGCTTCCCGCAGGGTCTGCGGCTTCCCTGGCGCCAGGCGGGCCTGCTGCGGCGCCGCGGGGTAGGGCGGGGAGAGGGCGGAGGAAGAAGTGGGCGATGCCCGCCGCAGGGCCACGCCCGGGGCTGGAGAGACTCGAGCCGGAAACCTGCGCGCTCTAGAAGCCGGCTTCCGGCAGCGGTCCCAGAGCGAGCCCGGCGGCGACTCGAGGCAAGGTCGGCGCTCGGCGCGACCAGGGCCCGGATCCAGGACACAGATTTGACACTAGGTGATTCGTTGGGGTCACTTTGGGAATCGACACTCAAGTAGTTCTCCCCGGTGATAGGATGGCATAGGGAAGCCCCGGGAAGGTGGAGCCATAGCTGGAGGACTGGGGCTCACCTGTGGTCTGGTGAGGGGAGTGGCTCACCTGTGGCCACTCCCCAGCATCTCACAGCGCCAGGCTCCAGGCCCAGGGGCACGCCTGCCTCTCCCCATCTCCCTTTCTCAACCCTGGGCTGCGGCCACCAGCCCAACTTCTCCTGCAGCCATCCAGTTGGAACCTTGACCAATAGGCTAAAAAAGAAAGAAAAAAAAGGGTGGTACGTTTTAGCTTGAATTTTATCAAAAGCACAGGTAGACTGGGAGGTGTGGAAAGAGTCATTCTCTCAGCCCAGGACCACTTCAGCCAGCCATCTCACATTTATTCTGCTAGTTACTGATTTTTTGCCTCTCCGCTCCAAATTCATCCTTTCGGTAATGGATGGAAGGCCTTTAGATCATTTCCTCTTGAGAGTGTTAAGCACAGTGAAGTTTTCTCAGTAGATGGTGCTGTTAGGATACTCTAGGAAGAATGGGGCTTTTCCTACTTTTTCCAGTGGCCATACCATAGATGACAAAACGTTTGGTGGCACCCTGCCCCAGTCATGCACCCAGAATACAAGCTCCATCAGTCACCTCACAGCCCCAGCCCATGTCTGGCAATCATTTCCCACAAGGCTCCAAGGACCGCCCCCCTGCCCCCATTGGTGCCCTGACCCCCTCTGTACACTCAACATGTCTGGCCACCAGCTGTGGCTCACCTGCAGTTGTCCCCCTGCTTCTCAGGCCACACTAGCTCTGGCCTGTGCAATCCAGCAAATTTCTCTATCCAGTAGACCAACTCTGCATTTTCTTTTTCTTTTTTAAGATTTTATTTAGTTATTTGACAGATCACAAGTAGGCAGAGAGGCAGGCACAGAGAGGGGAAGCAGGCTCCCCACTGAGCAGAGAGCCTGATGCGGGGGCATCCCCATACCCTGAGATTATGACCTGAGCCAAAGGCAGAGGCTTTAACCCACTGAGCCACCCAGGCGCCCCAACTGCATTTTCAAAGAAGATCTGAGCCTTAGGGGCGCCTGGGGTGGCTCAGTCGGTAAAGCGCCTGCCTTTGGCTGGGGTCATGATCCTGGGGTCCTTGGATTGAACCCTGCTTTGGGCTCCCTGCTCAGGGGGAGCCTTCCTCTCCCTTTCCTGCTGCTTCCCGCCCCCCCATCATACCCTATCTTTCCCTCTCTCAAATAAAATCTTGGGAAAAAAAGAAAAAAAGAACTGAGCCTCAGCTTTGGGGAGGTGGCCCGTCTTCCAAGGGTGTCTCTCCCTGGATACTCTTCCTCAGCTCTAGAATACCATATTTAGTTCTCCTATTATTTTCCTTTTTTTTTTTTTAATTAAAAAAATTTTTTAAAGTAGGCTCCATGCCCAATGTAGGGCTTGAAATCACAACCCCAAGATCAAGAGTCGCTTGCTCCACTGACAGAGCCAGCCAGGTACCCCTGCTATTTTTTACTTATTACACCTTGACTTTTTTTTAAGTAATCTCTACATCCAATGTGGGGCTTAAACTCACAACCGTGAGATCAAGAGCCACAAGCTCTTCTGACTAAGCCAGCCAGGTGGCCCAACTTGACATTCTTTATATTCCACTTTCTCTGATTAAACCATTGTGTAGTTTGTCTTCTGATAGGAGCCAACCTGTTCGATAACACTTATCAGTTGATGTCCAGCAGTGTTCCGGGCAGGAACGAGACAGACAAGGTACTTGCTTTTGAGCTTATATTCTACAGAGGTTGTTTACTAAGACCTAAATCACCAGACAGACTGAGCCATACAAAATTCTGAGGCAGAATATATATATATATTTTTTAAAGATTTTATCTGACACAGATCACAAGTAGGCAGAGGCAGGCAGAGAGAGAGAAGGGGGTGGGGGAAGCAGGTTCCCCGCTGAGCAGAGAGCCCAATATAGGACTCAATCCCAAGACCCTGAGATCATGAACCGAGCCAAAGGCAGAGTCTTAACCCACTGAACCACTTAGGCGGCCCTGAGGCAGACTATTCTAAGCACAGGGGTACAAGTGCAAAGCACCTACTAATAATGAACTTGAAGTATTTGAGAATTAGAAGGCTCAGCGGGGCTAGACTTCTGTAAGCAGAGAAACAAGAGATGAAGTTAAGGAAACGTTTTAGGTAGAGTAACCCTAAGATATTTTTAGGGGGGTTTTGATAATGAATGAAAGCAGTATATACTCTAAGTATTACTCCAGGGTATCAGGAGTCAGCTAGGACGTATGGTCACCAAATTCACCAAATTCATAGTAAGGGATTCTGGATGCCACTTTAAGTGTGACAAGATGTAATCAGGCTTTAAGCAGAGGAGTGACACAATCTTTTTGGTTACTCTGGTTATTGGAAAATGGATTGAGAGCGCACAAAAATGGAAAAAGGGACCTGATAGTCCCACAATTATGGAGAATATGGTGCAATCCCCAAGCTCTTTCAGGACATTCAGGGTTTCATTCTCCTTCCTCCTAACAGAATACCAGTGTCATGATTACCGTTGCCAGTAGGAAGGCTTGACAGAGCTCATGCCTGGGCCAAACAGAAGTAAAAAAGTAGCCATTCAGGTAACTTTAGTAAGGATAGGGAATGTAGGGAAGGGAATGTCAGAATGTCAGTCCATAAATGAAGGCATGAAGGTGTTAGTAAGTGCAAGTGGGTGTGTTTTCTTGTCTAAAGTTAAGGGGCACATGGGTGGCTCAGTGGATTAAAGCCTCTGCCTTTGGCTCAGGTCATGATCCCAGGGTCCTGGGATCGAGCCCCGCATCCGGCTCTCTGCCTGCCTCTCTGCCTACTTGTGATCTGTCTGTCAAATAAATAAACAAAATCTTTATAAATAAATAAATGGAAGTTAAGAAATGTAAACTAAAGCTGATTTTATTGAAACCAAAGCAGAATAAAAAAAGCATGTGATGTCATATGTACATTCAGAGTTTTTATTTCAAAACAAAGAACCACAGTAACATTAATAATAGAAAATCCATTTGGAAATATTCACAATCCAGTCACCGAGAAATGAGAAAACTTCCACACAGCGTTACTGCCAACCCACTGTTTTTTGAGTATTCAGAAGCAGAGGGGCGGTTAAAGTCACCTGGTCAACCACGCCCCATTCCATATAAGCTCTGTGAGTTTCTTTTCCATAGGCTGTGACCAGGGGTAACAGTGAGAACTGGTGACTAAAATACTGTCGAAGGCAAGGGTTTGGCTAAAGGGTCTGAAATATTTTAAGCACCAAGGAGAGAAGGGTGATCAAGCAACATATGAAAGAGGGAAGACAGAGTAAGGTGTCATGGGGCCCAATCTCCATTTATAAAAATACTGGGGAACGAGATGATTTGTAGAGGTGTCCATGACCTGTGGCAAGCGTACATCCCTCCCTCCACCTTGTCTGACTCTAAAATGCTCCACAGTTAGAAGTCTTCACTTTCTTTCCCCCTTAAAAGAAAGGCTCCCTCTCTCCTCCCACTCCCCTCCAAGAGGTCATATGTTCTGATCGCACACTTTCCTTTCCTACTGCCACTGTCTGGGTAGAGAGGGAGGCAGAGTCCTCCTCTACCCTCCATCTCAACATTTAAGGAGTTCTCCCCCAACTGCCCGACAAGGAAAATTAGCCAGATGAGCCTGAACTCTGAAGTCTGGAAGAAAACTGTAGATACAAATTCTACCCAGCAAAGGCAGTGTTATTTATATATAATATATATATGTATATGGAGATGAGTTTGAACACCTTTTATTCAAAGGGGGGCTGTAGGAACAGAGGACACAAGTTACCAGTCATCTACTCCCACCCAGAGCAAAGTGACAGTGCACATACATTCATACTCTCTCAAGTGTGGGCTACGCTGCACATTTACTCATACTACCCCAAATGTATGGTCCCCTGCGGGCACTTGCCGTCACACTATGCAAATATGGTAACAGAACAAGCATGCGACGACCCTAAAGCAGTATACTTCAACTAGGTAATTATCGTTCAGGAAAAATCCTCTCCCAGAGCTGAGGTTACAAGTTCCAAGTTAGTTTATGAACATTCTCCTCTGAATTCTTTTAAAGCTATGGCTTAAATATAATTAAAAAAACAACTAAAATCTCCTAAAGAACAAAATGGAGAAATACAGAACCTCCACCAAGATCCACTATTTTGGGCTTTTCATTTGGAAGGTTCTCCTACCAGGCGGGTGTTAGGAATACTTAAAACACCCCCCACCCCCATCAGTCTGCAACAAGGGGAAGTAGTTTTGTCCAGTGAAGAGAGAAAGATTTCTAGAAATAACCTTCCCTTCTCTGGACTCCAAGAAAAGTTAGAACCCACCCACCACCATTAGCTATAATGCCCATCTTAATAATAACCCTAGGTTTCAAGTAATACTACATATAATTTTAAACAAAGAAAGAAGTTCAAAAGGTAACCACTAGCTTCTTAATACAGGCACATGACTTTTCTGAGAAATTAAACTTTAGAGTTTCCACCTGAAGGTTAAGAGGCAACGTGCAGACTTCACACACCCCATCACGTACCCTCTGAGAACACGTTATGCTTCTCCCTGAATCTGCCCTTATTGCACCTCGACCTCTCTCGCCAGCATCACATCTTCTACCCTATAACCTCTCCTCAAGCGCCTCCCTCTATCCTCTATTTCCTTATGTTTTCATTATTTGGTAAAATTATTTTACACTTAAAAAAATAAATATTTATGCAATAAAACCAGAAGATTAAATAAATAAACTCAAGTTAATTTGCTCTGCAGAGCTGTATGGAAGCAAAGAAGGTGCTCTTATTTAATCCCTTTCTGCCCTCCACACTCATGTACATCTGCTTCCTGAAAGTCTGGGGTCAGGGAAACTGCACCTCACTCTTACTCCCCTACTGGCCCTCGCGAGGCCCTATTAGAACCCAAGGGAGGAAGAGCTGGCAATGTTGTCATATGGCAAGCGGCCAGTTCCTCCTGAAATGAAGGTAGGTTCACTTGGTCTCTCCTCAACAGAAGAGAATGTCCAAGAAATGAAATGTTTCAAAAGCCACTGAAGATACTAGCTCCAGCACTGGGTTCCTCTGAGTGCTCATGGAGTGTGTGGGAAGAGAAAGGAATCAAGTAGCAGCATTCAGAAACAGTCCTGGGTTACAACCTGATGCGGTCTCTCCCTCATCTGGGGGAGAGGTGGCTTTTCCGTGTTGGGAGGGAGGCGGGAAGGAGGCATGGCTTAGACGGTGGCAGTCTCCTTCACGGGCTGGATGCTGTTCATCTCCACAATGGGGCCCTTCTCAGCTCTGTTAGCCTCCCGTGCCTGCCCTTCGAAGGCTCGTGTGATTTCCTCAAAAGTCCTGCCACGGGTCTCAGGGACTTTGAAGAAGGTGAAGACCAAGAAGATAATGAGGAAGCCAGTGAAGATGATAAAAACATAGGCTCCTAGATAGAACTAGTGAAAAGATACCGAAAAAAGAGTGTGAGTGTAAATTCTGGTCATTGCCCAACCTCTCCTTCCCATCCATTTCTAGGAGGCTTCAAGGCACAAGCCTTCCGCATTTAACAAGAACATGGAGTCTTCTTTGTGTCTTTAAATGCCACTTCTCACTTACTGTATCTCTAATCCTGTGTCATTCCTTTTCCCATTCATTAAAGATCCCAATCTGCTCCCAAATACCTATTGAGTATTCCAGGACATTTTTTAAAAAAGGTTTTATTTGTCAGAAAGAGAAGAGAGAGAAACAGAGTGTCTGCACAGGCAGGGGAGAACAGCAGGTAGGAAGAGGCGGCGGCTCCCCACTGACCAAGGAGCCTGATATAGGGTTAGATCCCAGCTCTGGGATCATGGCCTGAATTGAAGGCAGATGCTTAACTGACTTGAGCCCCACCCAGGGGCCCTAGGACTTCTGATTATTTTAAAAATCCGGGTTTCAAAAAAAAAATTAAAAAAAAAAATCTGGTTTCTGAAAGACTCACAAATACAGGAAATGTACTCTAGATGTCCACTGCAAGTACATTTATTTAAGGAATCAGCTCCAGGTCATTTTTGTAATAGGATCTCATTCATTAATATCCTATGATTATTAATGAGTCTGTAAGGTCATAAAGTCATTAATGCCAGCTAATTCAAACTGTGTATTTAAGTGTTGTTCTGGAATCCTTTGAGACTGATCATGATCACTGTATCTAGACAGAACTATTCCTGTAATCACCCCAGACCAGTGGTCTTTTTAAATTTCCCAGTACTGGGACACCCGACTGCCTCAGTTCGTGGAGTGCGCGACTGGATCTTGGGCTCATATTGAGTTCGAGCCCCAAGCCGGGTGTAGAGATTTTTTAAATTAAAATAAATAAAAGTGTCTGGTTTGGGGGCACCTGGCTGGCTCAGTCAGTAGAACATGTGACTTGATTTCCATGTCTTGACTTTGAGCCCCATGATGGGGGGGTAGAGTTCACTTTAAAACACAGAGGTCCCCAGTTTTCCAGTTTTCCCTCCTGCCACCCAGGTGCCCCCATTCCTTCTTTTTCTATATGCTCTTGAAAATGAGAAGAAAATCTGGCTTAAAACACTCATCTGGGGCGCCTGGGTGGTTTAGTTGGTAGAGTGTCCCAACTCTATTATTCGCTCAGGTCCTGATCTCAGGGTCAGGAAATCAAGCCCCAGGTCAGGCACAAAGCTTATTAGTGTGCAGTGTCTGCTTGAGATTCATTCTCTCCCTCTTCCTCTGCTCCTCCCCTTCCCACAATCTCACTCTCTAAATAAAATCTAGGGACACCTGGGTGGCTCAGTTGGTTAAGCGTCTGCCTTCAGTTCAGGTTATGATCCCACGGTCCTGGGATCGAGTCCCACAGGGAGCCTGCTCCTCCCTCTGCCTGTTACTCTGACAAATAAAAAAATAGTATCTTAAATAAAATTTTAAAAAACAAAACAAAACACCAAAACACGAAACATTCAGTATCTAATCCTCTGTGGCATCAGTTGCCAGATTTTAAATGTGTTGGCTTTAGTGAGCTGATTTCGAGATGGGCTTGGTTGAGTTTGTTTGTAATTTACTTACTGCAGCTGAAGGGAAGAGTAGCCCAACGAGAAAGTTGGAGGTCCAGTTGGAACAACCAGCCACTGCCATTGCAGCTGGGCGGGGTCCTTGGCTGAAGAGTTCGGCCACGATAAACCAGGGAATGGGGCCCGGGCCAATTTCAAAGAAGGCCACAAAGACCAAGATAGCCCCGATACAAACAAAGCTCATCCAATTATAGTCATCCTAAATGAGGAAGGAACAAAGAAAGTTAGTAGTAAAGACAGCTCAGCCTGGATAGGATCTAGCCTCCCAGAGATGAGGACTGACTGATAATGAAAAGCTCCCTCTGTCCTGGGGTACAATGGAGTTATTTGACTTAAGGCTCAAAAGGCTGGGTTTCTGAATCCTAGCCTTGTGCTCACATGTGTTATTCTGCACTAAGATCATCTCATCACCCGTAAAATGGGAAAAATTACCTCAACATTACATGAAGAATTAAATTACAAGCCTGTGTTATGTAGAATGTATATACAGAATCGTAGCAGTTTCACTACCCATCTCTGATGATTCACTTTTTGTAAAACACGTGACTTTATGGATCTCCGACCTCCCCTTCCTACCTGTTGTCAGAGTCATCTATAACCTTCTCTTCCCATCCCCTCCCTCTCCTTCACTCAAAGAGTACTCACCTTCAACAACAAGGAGATGGTCATAAAGATGGAACAAACAGCCATCCCTCCGAGGCCAATCATATGCAGAGTCCTCCTCCCTGCCCTTTCCACCAGAAACAGCTAAGAGAAGAACAGAACGTAAAATTTCTGCTTTCCCTTTCAGCAAAACACTGTTACCAACTACCTGAATCTGCCTTACCAATAGCAGGATATTTGTTATAGTCATACTTCCCTGTTTATTTACTTAAGATTTTATTTATTTGAGAAAGAGAGAGGGAGAGAAACAGCATGAGACCGGAAAGGAAGAGAGGGAGAAGCAGGTTCCCTGCTGAGTTACGCACCCCATGCGGAACTCGATCCCAGGACTCCGGGATCATGACCTGAGCCAAAGGCAGTCACTTAACCAACTGAGCCATGAAGGCAACCCCACACTTCCCGTTTTAGTTCTGAGTTTAAAGCATCCTACAGAATCCCTTTAATGCCTCCCTCTTTCTCACCTACTTCTTATTTGCTTGAAGTGAGTAGACTTTTATACCCATCATTCAACAGCTCTTCTTCCCCAGAGAAGAACGAAGTAACACAAAGGTTTATTGTTTAAATGATGGTAGGGAGGAGGGAGATGGCAGGACAAGAAACCCAGCTTTGAACATGTATCGTAAGAACGCCCCTCCCCCCACCCCCAAACTTTCACACCAACCAACTTACAGAGACAACGGTGAAGATGGTATTAACTACACCCGCGCCAATGGTGGCATAGATGGGCTCCTTAACACCTGCGTCCTCAAAGATTCCTGTTGAATAATAGAAGACCTGATAGAAAACAAAAGATAAAACTGTGAAACCACAGCTGTGCACAGCAGTTAAGAAAACCCTCAGAAAAATAAACTCCCAAGTCCCAGGAGGTTAAGGAGTCCTTTCTGGGCTTTTTGGTTCACTCAGTGTCTTTTCTACAAAGAAATCGTCTTCTATATCTTATCTCTCTTCTCTTCTTGGTTCTCAATTCTAGCTACTTGTTTCCATTTTCTTCTTCAATGTTTACTCCTCCTGCTCACTGAAGTCTCCTCCTTAACAACTATTGGTTAAGCTTTTTTGGTTTGCTTTAAAGGCTTTTTTGTTTTGGTTTTTTTTTTAAATAACCTCTACACCCAACATGGCATTGGAACTCAAGACCCCAAGACCAAAGTAGCATGATCTTCCAACAAAGCCAGCCAGCAGCAAATTCCTCAATTTAGCTTCTTCAACAGACAATTCCTCTAACCCTTGAACAGATACCTATTCTGACAGCGAAGCAACTGGGAGTAACCTCAGCCTGCTCGTGAAAATAGGAACAGAACCTCAGCTGACCCCTAACCATAGGTCCTTTCCAAGTGTTTGAAGAAATGACACCAACTATCATTTTAATTTAACATTTACTTAGTATTAAGTAAGCTACAGTTTATACTGTTTATTATTTGCTGGTCAGCCTGCTGAAATGTAGGGTTACTACAGCTACCATAGTTAAAATTTGAGATGTCCAAATACTGAACTCAGACCTCCAGGGAACACGGGAACAGATCTAGATCGGCTAAGGTTCAGTCCTTCAGGTTTGGGTCAGGAGTTTACTTTCATCTGGAGTGTTTGCCCCTTATACCCGTATTGTCATCAGACTTTGTGATGAATATATGTGTTTACACTGGGACTTACCTTCTCAAGAACTCTTCAAACACCTACAACCTTGGATAGAAACTATGTTTAATTGTTTTTTTAAAGATTTATTTACTTGACAAAAACACAGTAAAAGAGGGAATACTCCCTATTCGTGTTGTGTCAAATGAAAAAAAATCAAAATTAAAATCTTAAAAAAATAAGATTTTTAAAGTAACCCCTACACCCAATGCCCTGATATCAAGAGTCACACACTGTATCGAGTGAGTCAGCCAGGCACCCCCACAGTGATTTTTATTTTTATTTATTTTATTTATTTATTTTTAAAAAGATTATATTTATTTATTTGACAGTCAGTGAGAGAGAACATGAGTAAGGAGAAGGTTAGAGAGAGAAGCAGACTCCCCGTGGAGCTGGGAACCCGATGTGGGACTCGATCCCGGGACTCTGGGATCATGACCTGAGCCGAAGGCAGTCGTCCAACCAACTGAGCCACCCAGGAGTCCCTTTATTTATTTATTTAGATTTATTTAATTATTTATTTGTCAGGGATAGAGGGAGAGAGAGCGAGTGAGCAAAGGCAGACAGAGAGGCAGGCAGAGGCAGAGGGAGAAGCAGGCTCCCTGCCGAGCAAGGAGGGACTCAATCCCAGGATGCTGGGATCATGACCTGAGCCGAAGGCAGCCTCCCAACCAACTGAGCCACCCAGGCGTCCCCCTTTATTTATTTTTTATTAAGATTTTATTTATTTGACAGAGAGAAGAGATCAAAAGTAGGCAAATAAGCAGGCAGAGAGGGGGGGAAGCAGGCTCCCCGTTGAGCCGAGAGCCAGAAGCAGGGCTCCATTCCAGGACCCTGAAATCATGACCTGAGCCGATGTCAGAGGCTTAACCCACTGAGCCACCCAGGCGCCCTGGTCATAGTGATTTTTAAAAATGACAAAATTTGAAACTGGGATCCATTAAATCATCTCAGAGGTTTTTTTTAAAACTACTTTTTCTCCTAGTTTCTGATGTAACAGCCTCTAATCCTTCATGAAAAGCACTGCTATTTCAAATACAAGTAATCTTCTTGTATGTGAGGGAGAAAAAAGGCCAAGGACCAACTTGCTATTTTGAGTATCAAGTAAGTGTGTTTTGCAAAATGCTTTGCTACAGAATGATCTAATGGTATTGATTCAAGAATTACGTGATGAGAAACCCTCTGGGCAGAATCAGAACAAGGCTGTGCTTCATATCCAAAAACTATCTGCGAATGAATAGATAGAAGGTATGGGAGTATCCTCTTACCACTATTAGAACCTTCTAGTTCTAATAGAAGGTCGTTAGTTATCTGCAGAATTCAAGATACCTGCCAAATACTAGCTTCCATTTTGCTCCCCACTTTGAACTGAGTCACTATATTCAGAGAGAATAGTAAGGTCAGCTCTCAGTTCCTAGTGTGCCCCCAGATCTTTTGTATTTATTTCCTACTTCTTCCCCAGGGCTTTAGAGTGATTTTTTTTTTTAAGACTGTAAAGTCCTGGAGAAAAGCCACAGAGTGTATATTCTTGCAGCTGCTCCAGTTGCATGGCCTGCCTTATCATTGATGACATCAAACAGGACTGATCAGAGTAAAAGACAACTAGAAATAAAGAATAAATGGTCGGAAAAGAGGATTAATTAAAAGTAGGTAAATATTTCAACAAAGTTTGAAAGAGAATTAAGAGTATTAACGACAAGTTCCAAGACTAAAGGTGATGAATTTTTTGTTTTATTATTTATTTTCTTATTTCCCCACATGGAAAACATGTACTGCAGATAAAATTTTAAAGAAATAAAAACAGGGGCGCCTGACTAGTACCCTCGGTAAGGCATATGACTCTTGATCTCGGGGCCCTGAGTTCTAGCCCCAGGGTGGGTATAGAGATTATGTAAATAAACTTATAAAAAAAAAAAAGGAAAAAATAAAACAAGTCAAAACCTGGATAACCAACATTTTTGTAAATGGCTGCTGTATGTAAGAATTGTGGGGACTCTGTAGGTAGTAAGGAGATGAGCAGCCACCCTCGCTTGGCCCCTCCAGCAAGTGGAAGCATGTGTGGGACAGCCAGGGACAGAGCAGCTACTCACAGCATTGATTCCAGATAGCTGCTGGGACAGCTGGAGCATGATGGAAATCATGATGGGCTGCTGGTAGCTGCGCGATCGGAAAAGCTCCAACACCGTGGGTTGCTTCTCTTGTGCCATCCTCGCGCTCTCATCTTTCATCTCCTGGATGTCCTGACTCACGTCCTGGGTGCCCCACAATCGTTGGAGGACTGGTCAGACAGACAAAGGATAAAGATAAGGTGCCATCTCGACTTCATTTCCCCAGTAACTCAGCTGGGAAGAAGTCACACTGGAATGAGCCCCAGATAATGGCTCATCTATTAGCATCTGTGCCCTAACCCTAACCTCCTTCTCACTTCACTCTTTAAGGGGTGCAAAGTTTCTGACTCCAGAGCAATCAGGAAAGTCTCCACTTGGGTCCAGAGGAGCAAGGAAAAGGAGTGGACAAAACACAGATCCAAGACCCTCATCCTAAAATAAAACCACAACCCCAAAATTCCTACAGCAAAGCTGTGAAGGATACTCACTCTCCTTAGCACTCTCCTCTTCCCTTCTGTTGATGAGCAGAAATCTAGGACTCTCGGGGCAAAACGGAAGGGCTGCACTTTGCAGGACAGCTGGAATGATGGTGAAGCCCAAAAGCAGGGGCCAAAGTTCTTCCGTCCCCATGATGACTTTCAGACCAAAGATCTAGAAAACAGATACAGATGATACTTAATAATTCAGGGCGCCTGGGTGGCTCAGTCAAGTTACGTTATCTGCTAGTTGGTTCAGGTCATGATCCCAGGGTCATGGGATCGAGTCCTGCATTCGAGTGGGTTAAGTGTGCTTCTCCCTCCACCTCTAGTCTTCCTCCCCCGCTCTTGTGAGCGGTCATGCTCGCTCTCCCCCTCTCAAAAACGGAATCTTAAAAAAGATAAACTTAAAAAAATTTCAGAAAATCATCCATTCTCTTACCAAAGGAAAAGATAAATTCTGTTTCTTCTTTCTCTATGCTGCCTGCTTCTTTAGCTATCTGTGAGTTACAGTAATAGGAACACCTGAAACTTACATATGCCAGAGATTCCTGAGAGCTTTATCTATGTTAACTCATTTTATGAGTCAAGAAACTAACACGTATTAAGTAGGAGTTCTGGAGTACCTGAGCCACCAGGATTCCGATGACGATGCCCAGCTGGTTGAGAGTACCGAAAGCCCCCCGAAGGGCAGTCGGAGAGACCTCACCAATGTACATGGGCACAAAACCTGTGCAGAGTCCACAGAAGAGGCCAATAACTAACCGGCCCAGGATCAGCATTTCAACCGACTTGGCAATTTTGCAGAACCCCATAAGGCAGCCACCAGCAACGGCCAGGAGGTTGACAATCAGCATTGAATTGCGCCTGAAAGGTTAACCAGAGAAGACAAGAGAAGTCAGCAAAATAGGCCCAGCGGGATCTTCTCTTTCCTCATCTCTCTACCCTCCTCCAGTCTGTTATCAAACATTCTAGTTGAGATAAGATCAATGGTTCTTACACCTTGGTCCACAGAAAAACTCACCTAGAGAACTTGTTTCAGATTGTTTTAATCCCCAGTGGCAGCCAGGATTCTAGCAAGCACAAAGGCCAGTAGTTCTCAAACTTGCCCACAAACTAACTGCATCAGCTAGGAATCTGCAAGAAATTAAAACTGTCCCACCCCACCTCAATTTACTACATCATTAGGTCTGACTTTGGAACTGAGCCCAGCAACCTTGTTCCCAGAAGTCATCCAGGTGTTGAGTCTGGCAAAGGTCTGAGAAACACTGCCCTGGGCAATTCTGATGCAGCTGGTCCACAAACACACTCGTGCAATTTCTGGACCAGTGTGCTCTTGTTATGCTTCTTACTCGATTTTGTTAGCTGCTAACAAAATAGCTGCTTAGGTGCCATCAACACACTAATAGAGACAGACTTTCGACAAGTTTGTCCATGCACAGAAAGCAGACCGCTTCAGCTCTCTGGTTCTCGGCTAGTCTATGGTGAGGCCATTTACAGTAAGTACTGATAGCCAGTATAAAATAATAAATTACTGCATCTGTGTTAGGTGTGGGAGGTCAAACCACTGAAACAACTAGAGAAAGTCAGAAGTAAGAGCTTAACGCTGAAAATTATTGCAGATGCTTGAAGAGACTTCAGGGATTCTGCCCTTGGGTGGCCTGTTGGAATTACCCGGGAGTTCTCAAACACTGGTACTTTTAAAAGCTCCCTGGGAGATCCTAAATGTGCGGCCAAAGGAGAGAACCTACTGTTAAGAGAAAAGTTTTATCCCTCATCCTCACTTTTACCTTTCTCTGCATTCCTTTCCCAGTTTCCTTACTTCCTTTATTAGGTTCTTTTGCTAATAATGATAGGAAAATATCACTGAGTTATGGGAGAGCCACATTAAAATTTCAATGCCTTTAGTAATCACATGGTGGCCTCAAAAATACAAACACAACAAACCCCAAGTGTTATCAAATAAAATGGACTGCTTTAAGCTTTTTTAGACATTGAATTCCATGTTTCCAGGAACGTCTAATTAGCAAATGAAATGGTTTCTTCACCAATCATTATTGAAAGTGTTCCGCTAAGACATTTTACTAAGTCAGCAGAGAATGAGGAGATTCAATTTTCTTTTTGGGGGAAAAAAATGTCAGTTATTTGGCCATTATCCAAATCTGCCACAGGCCAAGGATTATAAAATGTTTCCTCCCAATCCTGCTTTGTAAACACCTGCATGAAATCCCAAATTTTCTAAGAAAAGCAAACAACTTCTGATCTTTTAAATCAAGTAGGTTTCTGGGAAATTCACAGTGTACTTTATTAGAGAGTACTGAATTAGCTTCAGCTGGATTGCAAAGGCTAATCTCTTTTTTTTTTTTTTTTAAAGATTTTATTTATTTACTTGAGAGAGAGACAGCGAGAGAGCATGAACGAGGAGAAGGTCAGAGAGAGAAGCAGACTCCCCATGGAGCTGGGAGTCTGATGCGGGACTCGATCCCGGGACTCCAGGATCATGACCTGAGCCGAAGGCAGTCGTCCAACCAACTGAGCCACCCAGGCGTCCCACAAAGGCTAATCTCTTGATGGGCAGCAGAGCTGCAAGCAGTCCTACTCAGTGCCAGCAGGCCTATCCTTTATTTGCCTCCATGGGAATCTGGGATGCTCGCATTCAAATGCATCATCACCTCCCCATCCTAATTCTCAATAACTGTTCTCCATGCAACCGGAAGAGCCCCCTTCCTTACCCAGTTTCTGGTCAGTACCTGCCAAAGCGGTTAACAAAGAGTCCAACGGAGAAGGAGCCAATCATACCACCAACGGAAAAGATGGCCACAGACAAGGACCAGAGGGAAGTGAGTAACACCTCAGTGGGAGGGTCTTCCAACTTCTCCTCCAAGGTGTAATTGATGAAGTCCTTTATGATCTGCCAATTAAAATGATTGGACAGATAGGTTGTTACGGCTGAATGAGAAGGAGCAAATACTGGGCATTTCCCCCTCCCTAAAAACCAGCATTACAATCACTGGTAGAGAATCAAGTAAATGGGCGGGGATGGAAGAGATCCAGACATTTGTTCACGGTAGCTCTGAAAACAATTTTGATTTGTCCTGAAAATCCCAGTAGGGAGCAGCACGATGTTCAGCGACTACCCCAGTCCTCCCCTAAGACCCTCCCACCCTCCTGTAACTAAGCCCTGAGGGATAATAAAGGAAGTTTATCAAGACAGGGTGAGAGGAGGAATGGATTCCAGTCAAGGGTATGGGGAGCAACTGCGCTTTTTCCTTTGACTAAGGATTCAGTTATACTTCCCCACCAGTATTATTTTGCCTCTTCAGCCTTCACCAAGCTAGATACCAAGTTTGTCTGAAATTCTTCATTCTCAAAACCCTACTACTTAAAGGAATAATTTCCCTATTGCAAAGTCTAACTCTAGTCGCTTGGCACTCACCATCTCAGGAGCATTGATGACTCCAGTGTTGTAGCCGAACTGGAAAGAGCCTATTGTAGCAATGGAGATGGCAAAGATCAGAGGCGCGGTGACCTGGGGTGGGGGGAGAAAGGGAAGAAACAGTCCTTAAAGCTCTCCACTGATGATTGTCTCTGAGTAATTCAGGAGATCGATTAGGAGCACTTGGCCTAGGAGTGGTATGGAAAGAGCAAAAACTTAACGAAATTTAGGTAATGAATGGGGGAACACAAAAGCACAGGTTATACTTGAGAACTTCTCCGGAGATATAGACAACCACAAAAACTTGGGAAAAGTGGCAAGAAAAACTGGGAAGTTAAGAGGAACTGGGTTAGCTGGTTTCAAACTATTAAAAAAGACCCGCTCCATATAAAAACAAGCTTAGAACTGCAGGAAGAGAGCGAGCCTTGGGATTCCTAGAAATGGGATTCTTTCGGAAACAGCTACATCCAGTGCTGTCTGCTTCTGGACCCAAGATCCCACTGAAGCCCGGAGTGGTGGTGGTACCTTTTGCCACTGGGCTGTTCTTTTCGCTCTGGATAGTGGAATTGACAAAATCTACCTGCGGTATCCTGATCCCATTTGAAATTCTTCCTGTTCACTTCGTTTAGTACTACTACCCCCACCCAGTAGGGGGAGAGCACAAGCTCACTCCCAAACTAACCGACCAGAGTAGGGCTGGGGAGGGGGAGTCCTCTCTCACCTTGCTGGGAGTAATTCAATCATGTGTTTATCTTAGATTTCCAACTCGATTTTTATGGCTGAGTACATCTTCTGCTGCATTCCCCCCACCAAATCCTTCCTTACTTAACCACCCCCTCTTTATGTTAGACAGAGTGGCCAGCCAGAAGTTTGTTCCTCAAGTTGACCTTGCACCCCAGACAGCCAGGCATTAAGTACCCAAGACGCCCTCGCACGCACACAGTTCTTTCTGCTTAATCCATTTCTCATCAATACTGACCTCTTCCTTTCTGCTTTGCTTCATTACTTACTATTCTTTTTTTTTTTTTTAAAGATTTTTATTTATTTATGAGAGAGAGCGAGAACGAGCACAGGCAGACAGAGTGGAAGGCAAAGTCAGAAGGCAAAGTCCCGCGGAGCAAGGAGCCCGATGTGGGACTCGATCCCAGGACACTGGGATCAAGACCTGAGCCGAAGGCAGCTGCTTAACCAACTGAGCCACCCAGGCGTCCCTATTACTTACTATTCTTGAGGACCTTTTTCTCCACCCCTTTTCTTATCTCCCCTTATTTTCAAATAAGCTCACCTTGGCGACAGTGATTTTTCTCCCAGCACATATACTACATACGTAACACACAATAACACATTAATGTGCTGTGCACTCACAATCACAACACCAATAAGGACAACTAGAATTCTCCCTCCTTAGTATCCGTGGACTAAACAACAAAATAGATGGCTGGACACTTGACCCAAGCCCTCAAACGAATCCCAGGTCCTTTCAAGTTTAAGGCTTCCAGAGCAATCTTCCTGCTGCCTCACTGAGACCCACACTTGTAATCAACACAGCCAAGCATCCTGGAACACTCAACCATCTCACCCCCACATCCTTAATATCATGTGATTATGCTAAAACCAAGCCAAAGCAACAAAACCCCTGAGAAACACACAACTTCTCCAGGTGACTCTCCCTGCCACAGGAAGGTCAGTGGGACTGGGATTAAGTCCTTTAGACGCTGTGACATCCAAAGAGAACAGACAGAACCACAGCATCACAGGCTGGAGAAGAAAATGAAAAGGCCTGAAGATGGCTAGATGGCTACATGACTCGTAATAAAACAGAGCACAGCCATCTCCGTTAAAGCCGGCTTTTCTGAGTTTACCCCCGAACACAAGCAAAGATAACTGGTAATTATATTAATCTTACCTTCTGGGTCCCCATGGCCTTAATTTAATTCTTTTCCAATCTTCAACAAAGATCTAGGAGCGGGACCCCAGAGATCCGTCTTCCAATCAATAAAACCTCCAGAATGCCCCCGGCAGCAAGCTCTCCTCTCAGCCTCACAGCGATGCGCGATCCCACCCTTACTCTCACCGTTACAGCGGGCCAGGGACGGATTTATAATCTCCGCAAAGGGTGGAGCCTGCAAAGAAGACAAGCCCCCCTTCTCTCCACCCCCGCTACAGACCCCGTGACCTAGCGGAATTTTGTGACCTCAAACTCTGCCCCCGCCCTAGGCAAGGGCTCCCTCCCTCCCCACCCGGTTTTAAAACCACAGCCGACACCCGCCCCGTGCCAGGGTTTTTTGGTTTGTTTTTTTTTAAGACTCGTCCTCCTTCCCTCTTCTAATAGCGATAATCTCTTAGTTTCAAATACAAAATGCTACCAGAAAAGCCTGAAGGGAGGGCAAATTCACTTCAATTTTTGCTCTCACATCTGCTGGGAATAAAGTCAATCTAAAGAGATGAAACAAAATGCTACTTATACAAGATAAAGTTGACTGGGGGCTACTGTCTGAGAGTTCAGGCTGTTTGGAGTGTAAGCAGATAGATTCACCATGCTTTGAATTTATCAGCTCCTTTTTGATTATAGGCTCGGTCTGCCATCTTAAAGGGGAAGAAAGAGCAGCCTGGAGAAGAAAAGCTAGCAAGGGAAGAACTGGGCTAGTTTTTGGCTCTCTTTGTCTTCTGATTAGCACAATCTCTCAGGGAGGAAGAAAACCTGAGTATCCGGGAGCCAGACCACCTCTCCTGGGTTGAAGGAACAAGAGAATCAACTGCTTATGGGATACCATTCAAACTCCTTAAGATGGCATTTACCCTACCGCTTACTATAAATCCTTCCCATTCTGAGATATTGTACCTCTAGCCTCAGGTTTCTAGCATCTAGAGATGGAACGATGACCACATTCAGCGACACAGGTGCTTGTTGTGTGCACACTGCACGTCAGGTACTCTCCAAAAGCTTGAGGGTTCGTCAGTATGTAGGACAAAAAGGGTCCTAGCTTTTTATTTATTTATTTATTCATTCATTCATTCATTTATTTTTTTAAAGATTTTATTTATTTATTTGACAGACAGATCACAAGTAGGCAGAGAGGCAGGCAGAGAGAGAGGAGGAAGCAGGCTCCCCACTAAGCAGAGAGCCTGATGCGGGGCTCGATCCCAGGACCCTGGGATCATGACCTGAGCTGAAGGCAGAGGCTTTAACCCACTGAGCCACCCAGGCGCCCCAGGTCCTAGCTTTTAAGGAATTTATAGTATTTCCCTTCGTATTCTGTAAGGAGTTAGTTGGACAGCTAGGTAGTCAGGGTCAGGGTCCCCAACAAGAAAATACAGAGTCAGGGCAGTTCAAATGAAGTGACATCTTATTCTGCAGCTTGGACAGGAGTACACTATTTTGCTTTGCAGCATTTGCAGAGATGACTTCTTCATTTTTTTAACTTACTCTTTTTTTTTTCCATTTTATTTTATTTATTTCCAGTGTTCCAAAATTCATTGTTTATGCACCACACCCAGTGCTCCACACAATGCGTGCCCTCCTGCCCTCCATAATACCCACCACCAGGCTCATTCACTCAGTTTGTGTCTCATAGTCCAGTTTCTCATGCTTCATCTCCCCCTCCGATTTTCCCCATCTCACTTCTCTCCATCTCCCAATGTGCAAAACATCCTAAAATAAGACAATTAATCACAAAGCACTGGTCTCTAAAACAGGAAAGGGGTGGCAAAGACATAAGCCCCCAGACATATGCAAAAAGACCAATAGCATAGAGACATTAACCTAACAGGTAGACAGATACATAACCAAAGCCCTAATCCGCAGGACTCAGCACACCCTGATTGTTTAAGATAATTCCACAAAAGAGCTCACAAAACCCCCTAAATTTTGAAAGTCCAGGGACAACCCACCCCAGGCGTCCCCCTCCCCAGAGCTTTATGTGCTCTTTCTCTTGCTTTGCTACCCACGGGTCTTCATCTTTGAAACAGCATGACCAAGGACCTCAGGCACTAAGGCGACAGAAATCCTCTAACTCACTTCTATTTAACAAAATAAAAAAGGGACAAGCCCACCTGATTTTTACACAACTAGAGAGAATAATCAATAGCCTGTTGATTACGGACTGCGAATTTCTTGAAAGAAGTGTGATAAGTATTTGATTACTCAGTCATACAAGAAAATTGAGCAAGATGAGTAGAAAAAATAGGGAAAATGTGAACAGAGGAAAATGAAGGATAATGAAAGGAGAGAGGGAGGAGGCCCAGGGTGTGAGTAAACAAAGAAAACAATTTAGTTCTGATTAAAGATTTGGGTGAGAGATAGTATCAAGGCTTTGAAGGGGGGGCGTGGAGGGGCGGGGGGGTGGGTGGGATGGGGAATGAAGGCTCTTGGGAGGGGTGGGGCGTGGGAATATCAATGGTCAATTTCCTAATGCCGGTTAATTTGTAGCCTAGCAACAACCTCACTATGTGGAAGAGGGTGACCAAGGACAGAGCACAGTAATTGGACCCAATTTTCCTAGTTGGTAAACTGGTGTTTAGGTTTTGGTTGAGGGCCTAGAATTCAAACTGATGCTACAGGACCTGAAACAAACCAGATTATGTTTTCTCTCTCTCGCTAAAAAAAAAAAAAAAAAAAAATTCTAAATTGTAAGCTGAGAGAACCAAGTATAAGTGAAACGTGACATCCAAGAAAACCTTCCCGGAGGTCACACCTCCCCTCCCCCGCCTCATTCCTGTCCTTCCAGGAAACACTGAGCCTAGAGGCCCCTTAAGTTACCACAGCAACTGAATTTAGCAGCCAAAGGACAAAGAATATCTTGTATGGCAGTGAGGTCCAGTAGAAATATAATCCAAGCTATTTATGTAATATAAAATTTGCTAGTAGTCACATTAAAAATTTTAAAAGAAACGAGAGGTTTATTTAAGTAACTATTTTATTTGACCCACTATAACCCAAATAATATTATTTTAGTATGATATCAGTATAACAATTATTACTAAGGTAGTTTACTACCCCCCAACTATGTCTTTGAAATTCAGTGTATATTTCATGTTTATAACACATCTCCATTTTAGACTCTTAAGTTTTCTACAATTAAATACAGCTTCTATCAAAACAACAAAGCTGTGTTTAATGGGAAAATCAACAATTCAGTTTCTCAGTTGGACTAGTCCCATGTAAGTACTCAGTAGACCCAAGAGGCTCACGGCTGAACCTTGCAGCTTAGAGTAAGAGGACGATTATGCTCTGTTTTCCTCTGGTCTTTTCTACTTTTTTCTTATCTTGGCTTTTATTTATTATTTGTGTCACAGTGTCATTCTTGGCTCTAAATCATTTATCTTTTTTCCTCCCTCTTCCTAAGCTTTGTATAATTAGTCTTAAATAATGTTTCGCAAAAGCAAACTGCATGGGTAAAAGTACAAAGTCGGTCTGTGTTCCCTCCTCCATTTGCTCAAAGCAGGCTCCAAGGTAATTCCAGAGCACTGTGTTTGCCCCAGTAATTATTTGCCCAATGGTTAACAAAAGAATACATGGAATTGTGAAGGCACAGAATTTATGTGTCCCAAATTAATTTGTGTAAAGCTGCTACGGAGAAAGACAATACTGAAGGTTAAGTTTTAGATGTGTGAATTCTGTACAATATTTTCTTCTTGGTGAAAAGCAGTGAGGGTGAAAGGGAGACAGATCTGAAATATATTTTGTCTGGCTAACTCAGTCTGAGAAAATTACCTTTAAGAAAATAAAGCAAGTTAATAGGGACAGAGAGCATTCTTCTAGCAATATATGTACTTTTAAAAGTTTCAACTGGAATTCAACGGAATCTCAACCATCTAAAAGCGTGCTGAATGTATTAAGATAAATGCTTCTTGAGTAAGAGGGAATCTAAGAAACTGCTGACCAGAAACCAGCTTAGCCCCAGAGACGCCCCAGTTAAGCAATCCTCCCCCTGGGCAACAGATAACAGTTGCTCAATGCAACTGTGTGTTGATGTTTTGGGGAGATTGGCTGTTTGATTGGGGTCTTCGATGCACTTAGAATCCCAGCTCCAATCAGTCAGGAGTTACAGCTCTGGCGATTAATCTGGTAATTATGCTAGGTTCAGGCCAGCAAGGTAAATGTCCTAAAATGTATCTTGGGATCATTTGATTCCTGTGAGGTGTTCTTCCTTCTTTACTGAAAACAACGTAAGAAATGTGGTGAAACATTTAAAAATGGAATAGACTGGGAAGAAACGTTATGAAATTCCCACCTAATAGTTTAATGTAGGTCTGCTAAGAAGAAAAGTAATGAATGAAAATGCTTTGAAATCTCTTAGGTCCAAACACAGGTATCAGCAGACCATACATCTGAATCCTAGCTTCTTGCTGCTCTGCGGGAGGATATCTGCTACTGTGATAATCGAGGAGGAAAACAAATAAAAAAAAAAATCCTTAAGTCAAGGAATCCAGGACTTTAAACACAGAGAGTTAAAGACAGAGAAAGCCACCTCTTTCATAGAATAGCATACTGGCATTTCAAGGGGGTGGGGAGTGGGGGAGTGGGGGTTGTGTGGGGGGGAGCTAATGCCTAAAGATTGCCAGAGTTAATTCTATTCTTTGCTTACAACTTACATTTGTAATTTCCCCCTAAAGAACAACTTTTTTTTGCATGTTATTTACTAATCTTCCTCTAATAGGCTAAGTGTAGTCAAAATTCATTTTGAATGTGAAAACAACAGGGTAAAGAAAGAAAAAATTTGAGAAATGTTGATTTTCCTGTCTACACTGGGAAGCCATTTGTCACTCCAGTTGACCCTGAAGCACCTAATCCAAGCTCTCAGACCCTTACCACTTTCTAAGGGGATCTCTCCTCCTCCAGTTTCCTTCAAAAATCAATCTATCCTGTACCAGTGCTAGATGAATTGCACTAAATCAAAATCATTATCATATCATTCTCCTATTCAAATGTCTTCAGTGTTACAGAATAAAGTCTGGATCAGTACTGTCCAACAGAAACAATGTGAACTATATAAAAAATTTAAAATTTTCCAGTAGTCACATTTAAAAAGAGTGAAAAGAAATAGTGTATTTCAATATTGTATTTTATCTAACCTAATATATACCAAATATTGTAATTTCAACCTATAGATAATAAAGAAATTATTAATGAGATATTTCTATCTCTCTCTTTTTTTTGGTACTAGATCTTAAAAATTCAGTCTTTTTTATACTTACAGCACACCTTAATTGGGACACTAAATTTTCAACAATTAAGGTGAAATGATTAAATGATTGTCTGATCAAAACAATGAATTGTGTTTAACAAAAACACTTTATGGTACTTCTAATTTTGTTACACTCTTCAATTTTTTTTTGTTTCTGTCATTTTCTTTCTTTCTCTTTCCTGACTTTTTCTTTCTTTTCTTCCTTCCTTTTCTTTCTTTCTTTCCTTTCCTCTGTTCCTCCTTCTTTCCCTCCCCTTCCTTCTCCCCTCTCTCTCCTTCCTTCTCTCTTCCTTCCTTCTTTCTTTCTTTCTTTCTTTCTTTCTTTCTTTCTTTCTTTCTTCTTTTTTATGTTATCTCTATGCCCAACATGGGACTCACACTTAACACCACAAGATCAAGAGTTGTGTGCTCTAACGACTGAGCCAGCCAGGTGCCCCAACACTGCTTCAATTTTTAAATATAAACTCAATGAATTAAAATGGGATGCAGTTAATAAGTAAACTCCTCAGTCACACTACTCACATTTTAGGTATATCTCTCCTTTACCCAAGCCAAACTGAACCAACTGTCAGTGTTCAAACACAGTGCTCCAACAGCCCTATATACCTCTTCATCTGTATCCTTTATTACAGCCTTTATAATAAACTCATAAATGTGAGGAAATGTTTCTTAGAGTTCTTTCAGTCCTGTTGAGTTCTGTTTTGCTCTAGCAAATTAATGAAATCCAAGAGGGGGTTGTTGGAACCTCTGATCTCCAGTAGTTGATAACCTGGATTTGCCACTAGCATCTGAAGTGGAGGGAGAGGGAGACAGTCTTGGGGGCTGGGCCCTTACCCTGTGACACCTGATGCTATCTCATGGTAGATAGAATTGGGTTGAAATGGGAGGGTATTCTGTTATCATGGCTGAGAACTGAGGAATTGCTTGGTGGTGTGAAAAAACACACACCAGACTGCCATAACAAAACACCACAGACCGGATGGCTTAAACAACAGAAACTTATTTTCTTAACAGTTCTGGAGTCTGGGATCCAAGATCAAGGTGTTGGCAGGTTTGGTCTCTCCTCAGGGTTTTCTCCTTGACTTGTACATGGTCTTTTTCTCTGTGTGCCTGCATCCCTGGTGACTTGAACATCTACATTTCCTGTTCTTATAGGGACATCAGTAGGATTGGATTAGGCCCATCTAAAGGCCTCATTTTAACTTAATCACTTCTTTAAAGGCGTGTCTCCTAATACAATCACATTCTGAGGTACTGGGGATTATGCCTACCATATGAGTTTTGGGGGAACACAAGTCAGCCCATCATACCATATCATTAGAGACTCACTCTTGGGGCGCCTGGGTGGCTCAATGGGTTAAGCCTCTGGTCAACAGGAAGCCTGCTTCCCCCTCTCTGGCCTGCCTCTCTGCCTACTTGTGATCTGTCAAATAAATAAATAAAAGCTTATAAAAAAAGAAAAAAGACTCACTCTTTTGTACTTTTTCATCTTTTTTTTTTTTTTAAAGATTTTATTTATTTATTTGACAGAGAGTGATCACAAGTAGGCAGAGAGGCAGGCAGAGAGAGAGGAGGAAGCAGGCTCCCTGCTGAGCAGAGAGCCCGATGCGGGGCTCGATCCCACGACCCTGGGATCATGACCTGAGCTGAAGGCAGAGGCTTTAACCCACTGAGCCACCCAGGTGCCCTGTACTTTTTCATCTTGAATATCCTTCCCAACTGACTAACTCCTAGTCATACATACAATAACCAGTTATCTTCTCCCCTTTGTGAAACATTCCCAGACAAACCTAAGATGATATGGTTTCCTTTGGGCAACAACCTATCCCAAATATATCTATATTATAGGACTTACTATATCCCATAGCAATTATTTGTTAACATATTTGCTTACTTTTCTAAATTGTGAGTACTCTGAGGACAGACATTTTATTATGTCCACAGTGCCCAACAAATAGGTGAACAAAAAAAATGTTTGATAAATTAGCTGAATAAAACATGTCCAAAGTCTATCCTTAGGGCTGTTGAATATCTAAACAATCTAGAACCTGATTAGTAATTTTTTAAAGTTTTTTTTTGTTTGCTTTTTTAATATTTTGTTTATTTATTTGTCAGAGAGAGAACACAAGCAGGGGAAGCAGCACGCAGAGGGAGAAGCAGGCTCCCCACTGAGCAAGGAGCCCCATATGGGACTTGATCATAGGACCCTGGGATCGCCACCCGAGCCCAAGGCAGACACTTAACCGAATGAGCCACCCAGGTGTTGCTTCTTCTTCTTCTTCTTTTTTTTTTTAAGGAATCTCTACACCCAACATGGGGCTCAAACTGACAACCTTGAGATCAAGAATTTTGTGTTCCATTGACTGAGCCAACCAGGCGCCTTCCTAATTAGTAAATTGTACAATATGATTATAGAAATGATTTGTTAATAAAGGTAGTGATTCACAGATGTCTGAAAAAATTTAGAGAATAAACCGTTAGAAAATAAACTTCTTTTAGGGATATACATGGATGTGGCTTGATAACTTGATGAAGGTGATACAATTTGCTTTATTTCCCAAGAACCAGTCCTTAATGTATTCAAAGATTACAAGTATACTAGCATTTCTGAAGTTTTATTTGTCATCAGTAAAACATACAGCCAATTTAAAGAAATGTACAATCAGCCTTGTGTCTGTTTCATTGGCACCACTCATCTCTAAAGCTCTGCTAATCATCAGCGAAGCCTTCAGTTTGACATTAAAACAGAACAAAACAGAACACCTCTAGTACTAGTCTAGGCTATCATCAGTTAATTTGTAAGCACATACTGTATAGGACTTGTTATTCTTACCCTTTAAGGTTATATGCTATACTCCTAATCTATTCTTTTTTTAAAGATTTTATTTATTTCAGAGAGGCATCTGAGATAGTGACAGCAAAAGTGGGGAGGAGAGGGAGAAGCAGGCTCCCCAATGAACAGAGAGCCCTATACTCCTAATCTAAATAGGCATCTTGAAATGGTCACTATCTTATCTGTTAGAATATTGAAGTTTATGTTTGGGTCTGTTGTCAGTTTCCAAGTGGACACTTTTGAAATGTGCTTAGCATAGACAAATCTATTACCATGCCATGTTATTGTATTACTTAAAAAATGCTTTGCTATTACTAGTTTACAAATTTATTCCCCCAGGGACACCTGGGTGGCTCAGTTGGTTAAGCGGCTGCCTTCGGCTCAGGTCATGATCCCAGCATCCTGGGATCGAGTCCTACATCGGGCCCCTTTGCTTGGTGGGGAGCCTGCTTCTCCCTCTGCCTCTGCCTGCCACTCTGTCTGCCTGTGCTTGCTCTGGCTTCTCTCTCTGTGACAAATAAATAAATAAAATCTTTAAAAAAACCAAAAAACAAAAAAAAAAAAATTATTTCCCCAAATACACTGTGAGCTTCCTAAAAACAGTGACTAAGCCTTATTTGTTTCAATATTCTGAATATCTGATACACTGTAAGTTAATGAACAAATGTTCGTTGAAGAAGTGAAAAAATGAATGGTGACCAATATCAGGATTCATATAGAACTGAACATAGTACTTTTTTTTTTTTAAGATTTCATTTTTAAGTAATCTCTATAACCAACGTGGGGCTCAAACTCAAAACCTCAAGATCAAGAGTCACAACCTCTACTGACTGAATCTGCCAGACACCCATGAACATAGTTTTTTTGTTTTGTTTTGTTTTTAAGATTTTATTTATTTATTTGATAGAGAGAGATACAGCTAGAGAGGGAACACAAGCAGGGGGAGTGGGAGAGGGAGAAGCAGGCTCCCTGCTGAGCAGGCAGCCTGATGTGGGGCTTGATCCCAGGATTCTGGGATCATGACCCCAGCCGAAAGCAGACACCTAACGACTGAGCCACCCAGATGCCCCTTGAATATAGATTTTGTTTTTGTTTTTTTCAAAGATTTTATTTATTTATTTGACAGGCAGAGATCACAAGTAGGCAGAGATGCAGGCAGAGAGAGAGAAAGAGAGAGGAGGAAGCAGGCTCCCCGCCAAGCAGAGAGTTCAATGTGGGACTCAATCCCAGGACCCTGAGATCACAACCTGAGCTGAAGGCAGAGGCTTAACCCACTGAGCCACCCAGGCACCCTCCCTTGAACATAGTTTTAATTGTATTTATATCCTGTCTGTCTCTAAAAAGATTTTTTTTTTTTTTAAATGGGGGGTACAGGGAAGAGGGAGAGAGAATCTTAAGCAGGTTCTCTGTCTAGCATGGAGCCCAACACAGGGATTGATCTCAGAATCCTGAGATTATGACCTGAGCCAAAATCAAGAGTCTGACCCTTACTGAGCCACCCAGGCACTCCTCTAAAAAGAACGTGTTAACAAAGAAAAAAGAATAGTGGCATGTATTTCATTTCATTTCTTTGCTTTTTTTAAGTAGGCTCCATGCCAAGCATGGAGCCCAATATGGAGCTTGAACTCACAACCCTGAGGTCAAGACCTGAGCTGGTATCAAGAGTAGAGGCTTGGGGTGCCTGGGTGGCTCAGTGGGTTAAGCCTCTGCCTTCGGCTCCGGTCATGATCCTGGGGTCCTGGGATCGAGCCCCGCGTTGGGCTCTCTGCTCAGCAGAGAGCCTGCTTCCTCCCTCTCTCTCTGCCTGCCTCTCTGCCTACTTGTGATCTCTGTCTGTCAAATAAATAAATAAAATCTTTAAAAAAAAAAGTTAAAGAAAAAAAGAGTAGAGGCTTAATTAACTGAGCTACTCAGGTGCCCCACTAGTCTGTATTTCTTTTTTTTTCTCCCCTTCTTTAAACATTTAAAAAAAAAATTTATTGGGACACCTGGGTGGCTCAGTTGGTTAAGCATCTTCCTTTGGCTCAGGTCAATGATCCCACAGTCCTGGGATTATATCCTGCCGCAGACTGCTTGCTCAGTGGAAACTGCTTCTCCCTGTGCCTGCCGCTTCCCCTGATTGTGCACGCTCTCTCTCTCTGGCAAATAAATAAAAACCATCTTTAAAAACATTTATTTATTAATCCATCCTAGGGGGAGAGAGAGTACACAAGTCGGGGGGAGTGGTGGTGGGGGGAAGGGGAGGGATAAGCAGACTCCTTGCTGAGCACAGAGCCCAGCTGGAGGGTTCCACCTCACCACTCTGAGATCACTACCCAAGCAGAAGCCAAGACTCGGATGCTCAACCAACCTACCCACCCAGGCACCCCAGTGGTCTCTATTTCTTAAACAAAAATACTCATTTGATGGTTAATATTTAACATTATCTACCATTAGGATGACTAATTCCCTCTTAACTCACTCTGTAAGTACATTACCCTAATACCAAAACCAGACAGACATTACAACTATAGACCAATATCTCTCATGAACATAGATGCAAAAGACCTTAAGAACATATTAGTAAATATAATACAACAATAAATAAAAATAATTATTATACATCATCACCAATTGGGATTTATTACAGGTATGCAAGGCCTGTTTAATATTTGAAAATCAATAAATGTAATCCATCATATTGGCAAGTTAAAAAAAAACCTCACACAGTTGTGTCAATAAATGTAAAATTTGACAAAATCCAACACTTTTTCATAATTAAAAACTGTCAGTAAACCAGGAATATAAAGGAACTTCCTTGATAAAAAAGCAAACCTGTAACTAACAACATACTGAAATAGTGAAAAAGCCAAAATTTTCAAACTAAGATCAGGTACAAGGTAGAAATGTTCTCTCTCACTACTTCTTTTTGACATTAGATAAAAGTGCTAGCTAATGTGGGTGCCTGGGTGGCTCAGTGGGTTAAGCCTCTGCCTTCAGCTCAGGTCATGGTCTCAGGGTCCTGGGATCGAGCCCCACATTGGGCTCCCTGCTTAGAGGGGAGCCTGTTTCCCCTCCCTCTCTCTGCCTGCCTCTCTGTCTACTTGTGATCTCTCTCTCTGTGAAATAAATAAATGAAATCTTAAAAAAAAAAAAAAAAGTACTAGCTAATGTAATAAGACAGGAAAAGGAAATAAAAGGTATACAGATTAGGAAGAAATAAAACTGTTTGAACATGACAGGATTGTCTATAAAAATAAAATCCAGAATTAAATTAAATTAAATTACAGAATTCCTGAAAGTAATAAATTATTATGGCAAGGTTGCAAGATCAAGGTTAATATATATAAAAGTAAATCATAGTTCTATATACCAGGAAAAAAGGTAGAACTTGACATTAAAAACACAATACCACTTATATTAACATCCGTAAAGTGAAATATTTAGATATAAATCTAACAAAATATGTACAAGAGCTGGGGCGCCTGGGTGGCTCAGTGGGTTAAGCCTCTGCCTTCGGCTCAGGTCAAGATTCCAGGGTCCTGGGATCAAGCCCCACATCCGGCTCTCCACTCAGCGGGAAGCCTGCTTCTCTTTCCCTCTCTCTCTGCCTGCCTCTCTGCCTACTTGTGATCTCTGTCTGTCAAATCTTAAAAATAAATAAATAAATAAATAAATAAATAAGAATTCTGATGAACTAATTTAGATAGAAGTAAATAAATGGAGAATTAGTCTATACTTATGGATAGGAAGACTCAATATTGTCAAGATGTTAGTCTTCCCAACTTGAAATATAGATTCAATGCAATCCGAATCAATGTCCCAGTAAGTTACTTTGTGGATATAAAATACTGATTCTAAAGTTTATATGAAGTGACACAAGACCCAGAATAGCCAACACAATATTGGAGGACAACAACACATTTGTAGAACTGGTATTACCTACCTGACTTTGAGACTTACCATAAAGTCTCAGTAATCAAAACATTGTGGTATTATGAAAACAATAGACAAATAGATCAATAGAACAGAATCAAGACCCACATGAATACAGTTGACTGCTTTTTTACAAAGAAACAAAGGCAACACCGTGGAGCAGAGATAATCTCCTTCTCAACAAATGGTTCTAGGACAACATGATGTCTGCATGCAGACAAAAAAAGAAAAAAGAAAGAAAGAAAGAAAAAGAATCCAATAACGGATCTTATACCTTTCACAAAAATGAACTCAAAATGGATCATAGATCTAAATGTGAAACCAAAGATAATAACTCCCAGAAGATAACATTGAAGAAAAACTTAGATGACCTTGGGTATGGCAATGCCTTCTTTAGTTAGAACTCCAAAGGCACCACCCATGAAAACAATATTTGGTAAGTTGGACTTTATTAAAATTAAAATTTCTGCTCTGGAAAAGACATTTTCAAGAGAATAAGACGACAAACCACAGGCTGGAATAAAATATTTGCAAAAGACACATCTAATAAAGGGCTATTATCCAAAATATAGAAAGAGCAGTTAAAATTCAACAATAAAAGAAAAGAGTAACCTGACTAAAAAAATAGGCCAAGGACCTCAGGGGAGAAACATTGCCCCACAAGATATACAAATGGCAAATAAGCATATGAAAAGATCCTCCAGGGTGCCTGGGTGGCTCAGTGGGTTAATCCTCTGCCTTGGGCTCAGGTCATGATCTCAAGGTCCTGGGATCGAGTCCCGTATCGGGCTCTCTGCTCAGCGGGGAGCCTGCTTCTTCCTCTCTCTCTGCCTGCCTCTCTGCCTACCTGTGATTTCTCTCTCTGTGTGTCAAATAAATAAAAAATCTTTAAAAAAAAAACAAAAAACAAAAAGAAAAGATCCTCCACATTAAAGGTCATAAGAAAAAATGAAAATTAAAACAACCCAAACTGTTCTAAAACAAATAAATCTAAAAAAAGAAAAAGACCAATTTCCTATTCAATCTTATCTTAAAAAAGCAGAGGCTGCGTTCATTTCATTTCTGTGTCTTTTCCTCCAACATCATTTCCATCACTATGTCAATACTTTGGTACAGTAGATATTTGATAAGTATTGGGGGGGGGGTTAAATAGTTTCATTTTGGAGCCAGACAGTTTTCTATGGGAGAGAATATATTGACTGGACATAAACGCTTCACTCTTATTGGTAAACCAGAATGCCAATTAAAATATTATAACCTCTTTTCAGTTTCAGTAGCACAACTTGCCTTTAAGCCCTGTCTAATCAGTCAACTAGGCTTGTCCCTTGTTACCTCTTTAATGAAATCAAGTGATTAATTTCTCTTTTCAAGATGAAAAAAAAAAGGAACCATTTATTTATTCATTTTAGAGAGATCCTGGTGGGGCAGTGGGTTGAGTGGGATGGGATAAAGAGGCTTAAGCAGGCGGCATCCGGGCGTGGAGCCTGACTCAGGACTTGATCTCACCACCCTGAAATCATGACCTGAACTGAAACCAAGAGGCAGAAGCTCAAAGGAGAAGCCACCAAGGCACCCATCAAATTATTAATTTCTATTGATCAATTAATCAGTTGATAAGAATGTCCTATGAAAAGAACAGTAAACACCATACCTCTAAACTTGTTTGAATATAAACTTTTATTTGGTACTCATTTCCTTAAAAACTTCACTTCACGCTTTCTTTTTTTTTTTTTTTAAGATTTTATTTATTTGCCAGAGACACAAGCAGGCAGAGAGGCAGGCAGAGGCTGCGAGAGAAGCAGGCTCCCTGCCGAACAAGGAGCCCGATGCGGGACTCGATCCCAGGACCCCAGGACCATGACTGGAGCCAAAGGCAGCAGCTTAACCAACTGAGCCACCCAGGCGTCCCTCACTTCACGCTTTTAAGTTCACTTGGCAATACCAAGTAATTATTATTATTATTATTATTATTATTATTATTTTTAAAGATTTTATTTATTTATTTGCCAGAGAGAGATCACAAGTAGGCAGAGAGGCAGGCAGAGAGAGAGAGGAGGAAGCAGGCTCCCCGCTGAGCAGAGAGCCGGATGCGGGACTCTATCCCAGGACCCTGAGATCACGACCTGAGCCGAAGACAGCGGCTTAACCCACTGAGCCACCCAGGCGCCCTATTATTTTTTTGAATCAAGTATTTTTTAATACTCAGCAGAGATTAAGTTGATTTTACCATGCCAAGACATCATGTATATTATACTAATTATTAATAATCAATAATAATATTGATAGAGTATGCTCAAAACAGTATCTAGAGGGGTGCCTGGGTGGCTCAGTGGGTTAAAAGCCTCTGCCTTTGGCTCAGGTCTCCATCCCAGAGTCCTGGGATCCAGCCCCGCTTCGGCTCTTGGCTCAGCAGGAAGAGAGCCTGCTTCCTCCTCTCTCTCTGCCTGCCTCTGTGCCTGTGACCTCTGTCTGTCAAATAAATAAATAAAATCTTTAAAAAAAAACAAAAAAACAAAAAAAAAACCAAAAAAAACCAGGTCACTATAGTTGAAAAAAGGAAGATCTGAAGAAAAAAGAACCAGGTTACTAAGAGAAGGAAGTGAGTATCTATGACACAATTCAAACGAGAAAATACCACTACCTTATACAATAGCTGCCCACAAGTAGCCCCATACTCTCCCCTCCCCCATATGCCAACCTAATTCTGAAAGATAAGCAACACAGAAAAAAAAATCTGGGTTTATATTTATTGACACTGCCTAGTGTTTTCCTAACTGGTCTTTCAGGATTAGAGAACAAGTGACACTCTCTTATTACAGAGCATCTCAGTGCTTCCCTGAAATGATCATCTACTCTGAATGCTAGAGCTCCTTCTCCGACACCTCCCCTCACTGATTACAGCTGCCTTGGGTGGGGCATAAACATCTTTCTCACTCATTATACACCCTTTTCAACACCCAGCAGAGACGTGGCTTCATTACATTGCCTACTTCCTCCTATTAACACTAGGAAGAAGGGGTAGGAGAGAGAGAATAATTACAGTCTAGTGTAATTGCCTAAGCAGAGGATTGGAAATCAAAAGAACAGAATCTGAGTCCCGGCTCTGGAACAGGAACTAGAATTGAGACATTTGGATAGGTCACTTAACTTTTCTATGTCTCAACTTCAATATTTAGTTGGAGGCCACTCAGTTCATGGAATTACTGGGAGAAATGAGATAATGCGAAAAAAGGAAGAAAGAAAGGAGGGAAAGACGGAAGGAAGGAAGGAAAGAAAGAAGAAACAGAGAGAGAGAAAGAAGAAAGAGAGAGAGAAAGGAAGGAAGGAAGGGAAAAAAAAAGAAAAAGCCCAATAAACTCTAAATTTAGGCCTGGCAACATCACTGATCATTAAGATATTCACATCAAAGCTACAGTGAGAAATCTCTTCACACCCATTATAATGGCCACTATCAAAAGCAACAAGAGAAAATAACAAATGTTGGAGAGGATATGAAGACATTGATACTCTTATATACTGTTGGTGGTACTGTTAAGGAGTGCAATTGTCATGGAGAACAGTATGGTAGTTCTTCAAAAAAGTAAAAATAGAACTACCCTATGATCCAGAAATCTCCCTTCTAGTTTTGATTTGAATGTATTAATGATCAATGATGTTGGGGATCATATGCTCAGATGTTGTCCATGTGTATCATATTTGGAGAAATTTCTGTTCAAATCCTTTGCCCATTTTTTTTTTTAAAGATTTTGTTTATTTATTTATTTGACAGAGAGAGATCGTAAGTAGGCAGAGAGGCAGGCAGAGAGAGAGAGGAGGAAGCAGGCTCCCTGCTGAGCAGAGAGCCCCATGCCAGGCTCGATCCCAGGACCCTGGGATCACGTCCCGAGCCGAAGGCAGAGGCTTTAACCCACTGAGCCACCCAGGCGCCCCATCCTTTTCCCATTTTTAATCAGGTTGAGTTATTCTGTTGTTGAGCTCTTAATATATTCTGAATATTAACCCCTTATCAGATACATGATTTCTTCCATTTCATAAGCTGTCTTTTCACATTGTTGATTATATCCTTTGATGAACAAAAGTTTGTAAGTTTAATGTAGTCTCGTTTGTCTGTTTTTGCTTTTGTTGCCTGTGTTTTGGTGTCAAATCTATGTTTCATTAGATTTAAGTCTCAAGATAACCCTCAGTGGCTCACCGCTCTGCCCTCGAGCCCCACTGAGGTGTGACAGTGTTGTCCCTTCAGTTGTGGGGGCCAGTCTGGCCCACTGAAACTGAGGAGGAGAAGGTCTGACCTTGAGGGCCCTTGTGCTCTGGGCCTGTGATGGGAGTAGCAACCCTGCTAATCTCTGAATCAACTTCAGTAACAATCTTACCTTTTATTGAAAGATAGGTAATGTTGATAGATCTATTGTCCCAACCCGGAGAATCCTAGCGGACTTAAGTCTTCCTTCATTTTGTTTTCCTGCATCAGGCTCCCTGCTCAGCAGGGAGTCTGCTTCTCCCTCTGGCCCTCTCCCTTCTTGTGCTCTCTCTTTCAAATAAATAAATAAAATATTTTTAAAAATGGTTAAGATAGTAAATCTTATGTTATGTGCTATAAACCACAATAAGAAAGTGAGAAAAAACTAATGGGATTTACTTTGCTACATTTTAGACTTGTTTGGTACTCATCATCCCTTTCTTCTTTCCAATTTCTCCCTTTTGGAAAGAGGGTATCTGTCTTATGCCTGTCCCACTATTGTATTTTGGAAGCACATAACTTTTTTGATTTCACAGGTTCATATCTGGAGAGAAATTCTGCCTTAGGACGAATGTATTTATGTTTTCAAAAAGGTATTTGCTGTTGAATAGAGAAGATGCTGGCAGAGAACAAGAGTGGAAACCCATTAGGATGCTACTGGGCCAGTGAGAAATGATAAGGACTTGAAGTTGGTAGGACTTGAAAGAGGGTGGTGGTAGCAGTAGCAGTAGTAGTAGTAGTGGAAGCAGTAACTTGTTGGAATTGAAAGATATTTTCAAGATAGGGCTAACAAGAGGGTACCTCGGTGGCTCAGTTGGTTAAGCATATGACTTTGGCTCAGGTCATGATCTCAGGGTCCTGGAATCGAGCCTGGTGTCAGAGCCCAGCAGTGGGCTCTGTGCTCGGCGGGGAGCCTGCTCGTTTCTGACCCGACTCCACTCATGCACTCTCTATTCCTCTCTCTCTCTCACTCCTTCAAACAAATAAATAAATAAAAATCTTAAAAAAAATAAAATAAAAAAGCTAGAACCAACAGGGTTACCTGATAGTCTACATGCTGGGTATGAGAGAAGAAAAAAAAAGTTAAAAAATGATCTTCAGGGTTTGGGCCCGATCAATTGGAGAACTGGGGTTGCCATTTATTCATTTAGGAAGGCAGAGAGGGGAGCATGTTTGAGGAGTCAAATCAAGACATGTTTGTTTTATTTTATTTATTTTATTATTTTTTATTTTTAAAGATTTTATTTCTTTATTTGATAGACAGAGATTACAAGTCGGCAGAGAGGCAGGCAGAGAGAGAGAGGAGGAAGCAGGCTCCCCGCCGAGCAGAGAGCCCAATGTGGGACTAGATCCCAGGACCCTAAGATCACGACCTGAGCCGAAGACAGCAGCCTAACCAATGAGCCACCCAGGCGCCCAAGACATGTTTGTTTTAGACATGTTACGTCTGAGATGTTGTGTGTTTGTTTTTTTTTTAAGATTTTATTTATTTGTCAAAGAGAGAGAGAGTGCACATGAAGGGGGAGCCACAGGCAGAGGGAGAAGCAGGCTCCCCGCTGAGCAAGGAGCCCAATGCAGGGCTTGATCCCAGAACCCCAGGATCACAAGCTGAGCCAAAGGCAGATGCCTAACTGACTGAACCACCCAGGCAAGATATGGTTTTTGTTTTTTTTTTTTTTAAGATTTTATTTTATTTATTTATTTGACAGAGAGAAATCATAAGTAGATGGAGAGGCAGGCAGGCAGAGAGAGAGGGAAGCAGGCTCCCTGCTGAGCAGAGAGCCCGATGCGGGACTCGATCCCAGGATCCCGAGATCATGACCTGAGCCGAAGGCAGCGGCTTAACCCACTGAGCCACCCAGGCGCCCAAGATATGGTTTTTGTCTTTAAGTTCCCATGGAAGGGGATAGAGAGAAACATACAAACCAGTGTTATAGGGTTTTATTATTAATGTTATTATTAATAGACTTTATTTTAGGGAGAACAATTTTAAATTTACAGATAAACAGAGAAGAAAGAATCTACAGTGATGTGTGGTGGCTCAGCCAGTTAAGTGTCTGCCTTCAGTTCGGGTCACGATCCCGTGGTCCTGGGATTGAGCCCTGCATTGGGCTCCCAGCTCAGTGGGGAGCCTGCTTCTCCCTCTGCCCCTCCCACCTCCCTGCTGCCCATGCTCTCTGTCTCTGTCTCTCAAATAAATAAATAAATACTTTGAGAGAAAAAAAAAAGTACATAGAGTTCCCATATACCACTGCAGCTTTCCTATTATTAACATTTTGCATGAGTGTAGTATATTTGTACAACTGATAAAACCTATACTGACATATCAGAGTCATTCAAAGTCCACACTTTACATTAGGGTTCACTCGTGGGCTTGTAAATTTTATGGGTTTGGGCAAACGTATAATGACATATATTTATCATTACAGGATCGTAATGAATAATTTCACTGTCCTGTTTAAAAACCTCTGTGCTCTGCCTATTCATCTATCCACCCCTCGACACCCCAACCCCTGGCAACCAGCGTTTTTATCGTTTCCTTAGTTTTGACTTTTGCAGAATGCCGTGTACATAGGCATACTTCGGTGATATTGCAGGTTTGGTTCCAGACCACTGCAATAAAGCAAATATCATAATAAATCAACTCAAATGAATCTTTTTGGTTTCCTAGTACACATAAAGTTATGTGTACACTATACTATAATCTATTAAATGTTCAATAGGGGCGCCTGTGTGGCTCAGTCCATTAAGCGTTAGACTCTTGATTTTGGCTCAGGTCATGATTTCAGAGTCCTGGGATCAAGTCCCCTGTCCAGCTCCATGCTCAGCATGGAGTCTACTTGAGATTCTTTCCCTCTCCCTCTTTCTCCCTCACTGCACTTCCTCCCACTTGCACTCTCTTTCTAAAATAAATAAATCTTGGGGCGCCTGGGTGGCTCAGTGGGTTAAGCCTCTGCCTTCGGCTCGGGTCATGATCCCAGGGTCCTGGGATCGAGTCCCACACATCGGGCTCTCTGCTCGGCAGGGAGCCTGCTTCTTCCTCTCTCTCTTTCAGCCTGCCTCTCTGCCTACTTTTGATCTCTGTCTGTCAAATAAATAAATAAAATCTTTAAAAAAATAAAAAAAAAATAAAAGACAAGAGATAAGAAATGTTGGTGAGAATGTTGAGAAAAAGAAACCCTTGAACACGGTTGACGGAATGTTAATTGGTATAGCTGTTAAAGAAAACAGTATGGAGTTTCTTCTCAAAACAAAACAAAAAACACAAGTACCATATGATCCAGCAATCGCACTTTGGGGTATATATCCAAAGGAAATAAAATCAGTATCTCAAAGATATCTGCACTTCCATGTTCATTGTGGCATCATTCAAAATATCCAAGATATGGAAAGGATCCAAGTTTCTATTGGTGATGAATGCACAATGAAAATGTGATTTTATATATATTATATATATGTACATATATGTTATATTTATATAAAATATTTAGTCATAAAAATAAGGAAGTCCTGCTATTTACAACAACATTGAAGAAACTGTAGTGCATTATGATAAATCAGACAGGGAAAAGAAAATATTGTATGGTATCATATATATGAAATCTAAAAAAAAAAAAAAAAAGTGAAGAGAGCAGAAATGGTGGTTACCAAAGGGTAGGGGTGAGGGAAATAAAGAAATGTTGGTCAACATATACAAACTTTCAGTTATATGATGAGTTAAATTTGGAGGATCTAATGTACAACATGGTAACCATAGTTAATAATACTGTATTTTAGGGGCACCTGGGTGGCTCATTGGGCTAAAGCCTCTGACTTCATCTTGGGTCATGACTCCAGGGTCCTGGGATCAAGCCCCGCATCGAGCTCTTGGCTCAGCGGGGACCCTGCTTCCCCCCTCCCTCTCTGCCTGCCTCTATGCCTACTTGTGATCTCTCTCCCTCTGTCAAATAAATAAATAAATAAATAAATAAATAAATATTTAAAAAAATAATACTGTATTTTATACTTGAAATTTGCTAAGGAAGTAGATCTTAAGTGTTGTTATACTGGAAAAAAGTAACTATATGAGCTTATGGATGTGTTAATTAACTTGATTGTGATAATCATTTCACAATATATACATATATCAATCATCATGTACACTTTAAACATATACAATTTTGTCAATTATATCAGTAAAACTTGAAAAAAAATAAAATTTGTGTTAAGATGACTTTCTTCATGTTGATGGCTAGCTTTCTTTATATTTGTAAGAGCACTTTATATATTGACATTAACCCTTTGTTGCATGTACTGAAAATACTTTCACCCAATTCATCCTTTGTGTTTTAACTTTACTTGTAGTATGTGGCAGAAGATTTAAACTTTGTCTGTTAACAAATCTACTGACCTTTTACTTTGTCTTTCCACTGGTGTCATGTTTTAAAATAGCTTTCCTATTCCAAGATTTTACAAATATATTTATAGTTTTTAAAAACATTGTTAATAGACTTCAGTTATGTAGAATTGGATTAATGATAATATTCGGTTCTTCACACATGATCTTTATTGGTCTATTTATGTCATTTATTTACTTATTTAACAAGTATCTGAACCTGCCACTCAACCCAAAAGTTACCATATTACCAATAATTTGTATCTACCTATGGGTATCTCTATCATATTCTTTTCCCCTTCCCAGAAATAACATAAATATTGTATTTATCATTCCCTTAACTTAAAAGTAATTATATATATATAATATATATATTTATATATGTATATATATGTATGTATATATGTGTATGTGTATATATATGTGTGTATATATATATATATCTGTATATATATATGTGTGTGTGTGTAAATAAAAAATATATTTGTCCATTGTGTTGCCTAAGGCTATAGTTAGTTTTCACTTGAAAAAAATTAATAGAAGCAAATCAAGTGAATGGTGAGTACAAACGTACTTAAGGTGGAAAAACAGTATGTGCTAAGGCCTTGAGATGGGAAAAAGCATGCCAATTTTGAGGGACTATAAAAAGGAATGTCAGTGATTCTAGAGTACTAAGGCTTAGGACAAGAGTAATTGAAGATGAGTCAGGAGTAGCAGCCAAGGACCAGATTACACAGAACCTTGTAGATCACTATAAGGACCTGGGCTTTTATCCTAAGTGTAAGGGAATGTATTAGGCAGGGGAAAATATGGTCTGGTTTGCCATTTTAAAAGATTAATCTGGCTACCCCTAAAGAATAGATTGGGTAGAGGTAGCATGAATCCAATCCTGAGGTGGGTGCTATTATTGTCTTCATTTTACAGATGAGGAATCTAAAGTTCAGAGAGGATATATACATGGATCTAGGGTTCAGAGAAGTTTGGTTCTGAGACATAGATTTAAGTATTCATCAGCTTATAATAGAGCAATAACACTGAGTGAGATCACCTAGGGAGAGGAGGTAGATAGAAAAGATAAGAAGGTTAAGAAAAGCCTTGAGACACTCTAATATTTAGATTCAGAGGAGGAGAAAAGGAGACCAAAAAGGAGCAGTCAGTAAAGTATAGTAAAACCATGCAAGTATTTTTACAGAGAAGCCAAGAAGAGGGTAAAAGAAAACTTCAAAAAAGTAGCAGTGGTCAACCATGCCAAATGTTATTGACAGATAAAGTAAATTAAGGACTGGAAAGTGGCCATTCGATTTATCAACATAAAGGTTGTCAGTCTGCTTCCTTAGCCATCTTAGGGTGTGCACAGAAGAGCTTGATAAACGTACTATTATTATCTTTTTTGTTTTTGTATAATGAAGTTAAAGCTTAGAGGAGTTAGGTAACTTACTTCAAGTAAAACACCTACAGAATGATAAACTTGGGATTGGAAGTTTTATCATCCTAAATCCAGTCTTCTTTCCACTATACCACAGTTGATTTTTTATCTAGGAGGTTTTTTGGTATGCTACAGGACTGACTGAAGTCCCACAGGTAGTACAGAGCTTAATTCATTTCAACATACTTGGAGTGTCCATGATGTGCAAAGCTCTATGGTCATCACTACAAAACATTTTAAGATGAAAAGAATACAGATCATACTCCCAGTCTAGTAAGTATGTATGTATAGTCTAATAAGACAATAGCTATAAAACTATATTCTAAGATGGCATGGAAGTAGTAAAAGCACCAAAGTGAGGGTTTGGGTTAGATGAAGCTTATTAATCTTCCTACTAATTGCTATGTAAACCTGTGTGCCTGGCAAAAAAAGTTGGTGCTTAATAAAAAACAAGTATTGAGCACTATGCCAAGTACATAGTGATTATATAACAGTAAATAGGAAATGGCCTCTGGCTATCATAAGTAATAAAAGATTTTTTAATTTAAATTAGGGGAATGGGGGGAGGAGTTAAGATGGTGCAGTAGTAGGGGGACCTTGGACTTGCCTCATCCCTTGAACACAGGTGGATCAACATCAAATCATTTGAGACAACTAGGAAATTGATCTGAGAACTAAAGGAACAATAGAAGGAAGCACAATAGAAGGAAGAGAACATGAAAGAGTCAAGGTTCAAATATATGAATTGAGAAAGAGAAAACCCAGGGTGCTGTGGAGGGATGGAAACCCTTTTCAGAGAGAAGTCAGGGAGAGAGGGAGAGAAAGGGGTGTGTAGGGTTTGTGCAAGGTACAATGGTGTGGGGGAATCCCCTGGGTCTCATGGGTATTGAATGTTCCCCTTCCTGGAGTACATTTGGAAGACAGTATTTTGCCTCTCCAAGGACAAAGGCATGCTGGGGATTTTGAATGGCTGTTCCGTAGCGGGGACAGAGGTGAACACAGAGGACAGTTAATCTATTCCCACCTTTTTTTGCTGTACTTTCACATAGACTCTCAGAACTCACACAAGTGTGCAACTGACTTTCTGGGACAGAAAGGTGCCAGGAACAGTGCTGGGAGGCACTCCTCCAGGAAAAGGGAATAGATCTGCACAATGCCAGTTATTTTAAGATTTGTGGTTTTGAATCCCAGCTGTAAGCCAGAGATGAAACACAGGAGAACTGTGGCACAAGGTGTGCTGACAGTGAGGCTCAGGCAGTTTGAAGGCAGAGATCTGATGAAAGACTGGAACACAGAAGAAGAGTTCACTTTTCTGTGAGGGCTTCCTGAGTAGTGGTAGCCACAAGCTGCCCTCCACTGGGATGAGAAGAAAAAGTGATGCCATCTTATCCTCCCTCCATCCACCTACCAGCATGGTCTGACTTCAGAGAGAAAAACAGTGTGTCAGTGAAGGCTGGAGTTGTTTACAACAAACCCTGCTACCCTGTGCCCAGCATGGACATCTTTATTAGGGCAGATTTGATTGAGCCAGGTCAGCTGGTCTCTTCCTCAGAAGATAAACAGAGGCCCTATGTGTGCATCAAGGCTACTGATTATAGAATGCTCCAAAGCATCAGCCTCAGTTCTGATGGAAATAGGACCAGGCTTTTTTTTTTCTCTCTCTCTTTTTTTTTTTTTTTCATTTTCATTTTTTATTCTTTATTTTAAACTTTTATTTCTTATTTTTATATATACTTTTTCAATTTTTCATTTTTTCTTATGTTTTTCTTTGCCATCATGCTTGTAATTTTTTGTTAATTTGTTGGCTTATTTGATTCTTTCTCTCATTTTTTGAATCAGACTTTTTCCCTTCTTTCTTTCTTTTCCTTTGGAATCAGGCTTATATCATTCTGTTTGTCTGTTTGGGTTTTTTGTTGTTGTTGTTCCTTTTCCTTTACTCTTTCCTTGGATCGGGCACTTAAAAAAATCAGGCTTATCTTAACAAACAAATCAATGCACACCTAGTTAAAAATCCAAAGACTCCCGACTACAAGCAAAGAGGAACTCTGCAGAGGACTGACCTGTGGGAAAGGGCAGCCAAACACAATAGCAAAGTGGACACAATATACACCATGAACATTTCTCCAAGTGCCATGCCCTGAACAGTGTAAGACCACTTTTTAACACAGTATTACTCTCAGGAGTGGGAAACATAACAAGTATTCATAGCACACGGAAGGCAGAAACCTAGAAATAAGGAAAAGACGGAGGAGTTATCCCCAAAAGAAAGATCAAAAAGGAATCAGGCACAGATTTGCTCAAAACAGATATAAGCAATATATCTGAAAAATAATTTAGAATAACAGTCCTAAGAATACTTGCTGGGCTTTGAAAGAAGCATGGAAAACACCAGAGAAACCCTGGCTATAGAGATAAAAGACCTAAAATGTAGTCAGGCCAAAATAAAAAAATGCTACAACTGAGATGCAAAATCGACCAGATGAAATCACAATGAGGATGGAAGAAGCAGAGAAACAAATAGGTAATATACAAAATAAAATTATAGAAAATAATGAGGCTGAAAAGAAGAAGGAAAGAAAACTATTAGGTCATGAATATTGATTTAGGGAACCCAGGGATACCATAAAGTACAATATCATCCATTTTATAGGAGTCCCAGAACAAGAAGAGAAGGAAAAAAGGGCAGAAGATTTATTTGTACAAATTTTAGCTGAGAACTTCCCTAATCTGGGGAAGGAAACAGGAATTCAAGTCTAAGAGGCACAAAGAATTCCACTCAAAATCAACAAAAACATGTCAACACCAAGACATATAATAGTGAAACTTGCAAAATACAAAGATAAAGAAAGACTTCTGAAAGCAGTCAGGGACAAAAGGTCCTTAAGTTACAAGGATCGACATATAAGGTTGCCAGCAGATCTGTCCACAGAAATATGGCAGGGAAGAGGATAGTGGTATAATATATTCAACATGTTGAATGGGAAAAATACATAGCCATGTATACTATATCCAGAAAGGCTGTCATTCAGAATACAAGGAGAAAGAAAGAGCATCCAAGACAAGCAAAAACTAAAAGAGTTCCTGAACACTAAACCAGCTCTTCAATAAATCCTAAAGAGGACTTTTGAGCAGGTAAGAGAGACCAATAGGTACAAAAACTAGAAAGGGAACAGAGAATCTACAGGAACAGCAACTTTGCAGGTTATACAATGGGACTAAATTTGTATCTTTCAGTAATGACTCTGAGCATAAATGGACTAACTACTATGATAAAAAGACATAGGCTGTCAGAATGGATTAAAAAAAAAAAAGACCCATCAATAATGATGCTTACAAGAGACTCTTTTTTATTTTATTTTATATTTTTGAAGATTTATTTATTTAAGGTGGGGTGGGGGGATTAGAGGAAGAGATAGTCTGAAGCAGACTCCATGCTGAGCAGGGAACCCAACTCTAGGCACAATGTCATGACCCTGAGATCATAACCTAAGCTAAAACCAAGAATTGAGGGCTTAACCAAGTATACTTTTCAGACACCATGTAAGAGACTCGTTTTAGACCCAAAGACACTACCAGATTGGAAGTGAGGGAGTAAAAACCATCTAACACGATAATAGACATCAAAAGAAAGCTGGAGTAGTCATACTTATATCATACAACCTACATTTTAAACCAACAACTGTAATAGGACCTGAAGAAAAACACTATATCATAATAAAGAGGGCTATTCAACAAGAAGATCTAACAACAATTGTAGATATTTATGCCTCAACTATTATAAATCAATAACAAAGAAACACATTGATAATAACACAATAATAGTATGGGATATTAAGACCTCACTTGCAGCAATGGAAAGATCATCTAAGCAGAAAATCAAAAAGAAAATAAGCACTTTGGATGATACACTGGACAAGATAGACTTCACAGATATATTCAGAGTATCTCAACCTAAAGCAACAAAACACACATTCTTCTTGAATGCCCATGGAACATTCTCCAGAACAGATCACATACTGGGGCATAAATCAGGCCTCAACCAGTACAAAAAGATTGAGATCATACCATGTAAATTTTCAGACCACAATTCTATGAAACTTGAAGTCAATCACAAGAAGAATTTGAAAGACCACAAATATATGGAGGTTAAAGAACATCCTACTAAAGAATGAATAGCACCAAGAACCATAAGATACCTGGGAATAAACCTAACCAAAGAGGTAAAGAATCTGTACTCGAGGAACTGTAGAACACTCATGAAAGAAATTGAAGAAGACACAAAAAGATGGAAGACCATTCCATGCTCTTGGATTGGAAGAATAAACATTGTTAAAATGTCTATACTGCCTAGAGCAATCTATACTTGTAATGCCATTCCGATCAAAATTCCACCGGTATTCTTCAGAGCTGGAGCAAATAATCCTAAAATTTGTATGGAATCAGAAGAGACCCCGAAATGCTAAGGAAATGCTGAAAAACAAAAATAAAATGGGGGGGAGCATCACATTACCTGATTTCAAGCTTTACTACAAAGCTGTGA
>NC_081562.1:99521600-99534039 GCF_022355385.1 Mustela nigripes
GAGCCCCACATCAGGCTCTCTGCTCAGCAGGGAGCCTGCTTCCTCCTCTTTCTCTCTCTGCCTGCCTCTCTGCCTACTTGTGATCTCTGTCTGTCAAATAAATAAATCTTAAAAAAAAGAAATGCTAACCATTGTCTGAGCTTTCGGTGAGTGGTAATCTTTTTGCTGGTGGGGGGTGTTGCCTTGATGTTCATGGCTGATGACTGATGAGGGTGGTGGTTGCTAAAGACTGGGGTGGTTGTGGCAATTTCTTTCTTTCTATCTTTATTGCTTTCTTGGCTTTCTCTTTCTTTCATAAACTCTAGGCACAACATGGGGCTTGAACCCAAGGCCCCAGATCAAGAGTCGCATGCTCTACCAACTCTGTCCCTATGGCAATCTCTTAAAAATTAAAAAACAGTGAAGTCCCCCAAACCCCTTGATTGACTCTTCCATATACAAACAATTGCTCTCTAGTGTGTAATGCTGTTTGATAGCATTTCACTCACAGAAGAACTTCTTTCAAAATTGGAGTCAATCCTCTCAATTATCAGCTAAGATTATGTAATATTCTAAGTCCTTTGTTGTCATTTCAACAGGAGTAGATTCCACCTCAAGAAACCACTTTCTTTGCTCATCCGTAAAAAGCAAGTCCTCATCTGTTCAAGTTTGATCATGTGATTGGAGCAGTTCAGTCACATCCTCAGGTTCTGCTTAACTGTAGATCTCTTGATGTTTCCACCCTATCTGTGGTTCCTTCTCCACGGAGATCGTGAACTTCTCAAAAGTCGTCAGTGAGAGCTGGAATCTCCTTCTTCCAAACTCTGGTTCATGTTGATACTGTGACCTCTTCCCATGAATCACAAATGTTCTTAATGGCATCTAAAATGGTGAATCCCTTCCAGAAGGTTTTTTGCCCAGACTCATCAGACAAATCACTATCTATGTTAGCTATAGCTGCATGAAATGTATTTCTTAAATAATAAAGCTTGAAGTAGACTTATTCTTCAAGCCAGAGGCTACAGAATGGATGGTGTATTATTAGCAGGCATGAAAACAATGTGAATCTCAATGGGCATCTCCATCAGAACTCTTGGGTGACCAGGTGCAGTGTCAATGAGCAGTCATATTTGAAAGGAATCTTTTCTTCTAAGCAGTAGGTCTCAACAGTGGGCTTAACATACTCAGTAAACCATGTTGTAAACAGATGCACTGCCTTTCAGGCTTTGCTATTCTAAATTAGAGAGCACAGGCAGAGTAGACTTAGCATAACTCTTGAGGGCCCTAGGATTTTCAAATGGTGAATGAACACTGGCTTCAGCTTATTCACCAGCTGCATTAGCCCCTAGAAAAGAGTCAGCCTGTCCTCTGAAACTTTAAAGCCAGGCACTGACTTCTCCTTTCCAGCTATGAAAGTCCTAGATGACATCTTCTTCAATAGAAGGCTGTCTGCATATATTGAATATCTGTCATTGAGTATGGCCACCTTCATTAATGATCTGAGCTAGATCTGGAAACTTCTTGTAGCTTCTCCATCAACACTTGCTGGTTCACATTGCACTTTGTTGTTATGGAGATGGCTTCTTTCCTTGAACCCTGTGAACCAACATCCATTAACTTTAAACATTTCTTCTGCAGCCTTCTTGCCTCTCAGTCTCCATAGAATTAAGAAGAGTTGTGGTCTTGTTCTGGATTAGGCTTTGGCTCAAGGGAATGTTGTACCTGGTTTATCTTTTATCCAGATCAATGAAACTTTTTCCCTATCAGTAATAAGGCTGTTTCACTTTCTTTCTCTCATCTTTTTCTTTTTTAAAGATTTTATTGATTCATTTGGGAGAGAAATTGAGCGAGTGCACAAGCAGGGGAGTGGGAGAGGGAGAAGCAGAGTCCCTGCTGAGCAGGAAACCCAGAGATGTGGGGCTCCATCCCAGGACCCTGGGATCACTGACCTGAGCTGAAGACAGACACTGAACCATCTGAGCCCCCCAGGAGTCCTGTTTCACATTCATATCATTTCCGTTTTCACTGGAATAATACTTGCATTTCCTTCCAGAACTTTTCCTTTGTGCTCATAATTAAGCTGTCTGATGCAAGAAACCTGGCTTTCAGACTAGCTTGGTTTTCAACATGCCTTCCTCACTAAACATATTCATTTCTAGCTTTCAGTTTAACATGAGGGACATACCACTCTTCCTTTCACTTGAACATTTAGAGGCCATTGCAGAGTTATTAACTGGCCTAATTTCAAAGTTGTTGGTCTCCTGGAAAAGAGATGTCTGAAGAGAGGGCAAGCAGAGTGAATGGCTGACTGGTAGAGCCATCAGAACACACACAACATTTATCAAGTTTGCCATCTGGTAAAAACCACATCTGGTGTGGTTTGTGGCACCTGAAAACAATTACATTAGTAATATCAATGGAGTGGGCAGCTGGGTGCCTCAGCTGGCTAACTGTCCAACTCTTCATTTCGGCTCAGGTCATAATCTCAGGGTCACAAGATCAAGCCCCACATCAGGCTCTGTGCCGGGTGTGGAGGCGTGGAGCCTGCTTAAGCTTCTCCCTCTCACTCTGCCTGGTCCCACCCCCACTTGTGTTCTCTCTCTCTAAAATAACGAGAGTAATAAAAAGAAAAAGAAGAGAATAGTAACAGCAAAGATCACTGATCACCAATCCCTGTAACAATGAGTAAGTTTGAAAAACTGTGAGAATTACTGAAATGTGACACAGAGACACCACATGAGCGAATGGCTGCCAGTAGATTTGACTGACCCAGGAATGCTACAATTTGAAAAAAAAAAAAAAAAAAAAAAAAAAAAGAAAGAAAAAAATGCAGTGTTCGTGAAGAGCAATAAAATAAAGTATACCTGCAGTTGGAATTGTATAGTTTGCAGCCTTTTCAGACTGACTTCTTTCACTTAGTAATATGCACTTACAGTTCCTCTGTGTCTTTTCGTGGCTTGATAGCTCATTTCTTTTTCTTTTCTTTTTAATAGCTCGTTTTTTTTTAAAGCACTGTATAATATTCCATGGGATGTACCATCTCCTTATCTATTTACCTACTGAAGGACATCTTGGTTGCTTCCAAGTTTGGGCAATTTCCAATAAAGCCATGATGAACATTCACACACAGGTGTGTCTGTGGATGTCAATTTTCAATTCATTTAGGTAAATAACAAGGAGTGTCACTGCTGGATCATAAACAATCTTCTTAAATGTCAACTTCTAATCCATTGTTGATAGAGACCATAGACTCTTGCTTGCAAAAGGCACAGAGTTTTTTTTAAGATCCTCAAGTTTACTCTGGCAGTGCTCTAAGACCATAAATGTCCTTAATTCTCTTTGTGGCTATTAGTCTGACACTATCACCAGGATACCCCTGCCTGGCTCACTTACAGGAAGACAGCTACTTAATACCGATAACCAAACTGACTCATATCCACCCTTTCAAAAACTGTAAGCAAGTGCCAATCTGTGGATGACGGAAGGCTCGCTGCCACTACTGTTCAATACAATGTGTCACAATTAAGAGGTTTTCGTTCTTTTAGTAGGGCACGTCCCCAACTTTGGTGACCCTCCTGCCCAAAACAAGCCAAGTTCTCAGAAAAAAAAAAAAAATCCATCAAGTTCTCTAAGAAAAGGCTGTTGAAGCTGTGGGTTGGTGTTTATTAATCTGGAGTTCGAAGACAGACTAGACAGCAGCACACAAATGCCCTGAAAATGAATGCAAATGTTGTATTTCAGTGTACTATTCTGAGGGGCCAGGGGGACCCCAAGCTCTTATCACCGTCTCAGAAAGGAGCACAAGAGCCAGAAAACAGCCAAAGGAGCTGCCAAACCTTGGGTGTGGTAGGAAAAGGTGCAGGGGGAGAATCTGACCTCTCTTGGGTCCCCAGTGGAATTACAGTAGGGAAACTGCAGGCATTGTCTGCTTTCAAGCTCGTTCTCCGCCCACTCTTAGAAAGGGTCTGAGCTCCAGGTGGCATCACAAAGAACCAGCCCTTTTCAAACCAGAGCCTAATACCCTCCCAGCGGGAGGGAGGTTAAGAAGAAGCAGTCACAGAGCTGCTTATTATTTGGGGACTTTAGTGAGAAGTACAGCTGACCCTCATCACAGAATAAGTTGGAGGAGACTAAAAAATCTTCGCCTTAACTCATCCAAACGGCCACTGTGATATTTTAGCTTTTGCCATTAGCAACTCAAAAAGGAAGAGATGTGCAGCAGCACCGGTAAAGTTCTCTGGAGCTAAACAGAGCCATATAGTCTCCTTATCAAAACTGTCCATAATATGTGCACTCAACAAATTCTATCCAGTGTCTAGTATGTGCTATACAGTCTTCTGGCCACTGTACATGCAATCATTTGATGTCTCTGGTACAGGCTTCATTTGCATGTGCACTGTAATCTTTCTGTAAAGTGAAAAATCAGCTTCCCTAGTTTACACATCTCTCTCTCTCTTTTTTTTTTTAATTTTAAACAAACAATTGAGGCCACTGACCTTCCGGTTTTCAGCCTCAAATTGAATTAGGAAGTCACTGTAATATTTGGATGAGGCGGGCCCAGAAACCCAAGAATCTCCTCTCTTCTGTGCTACCCAGTATGTTAAGCCCCGCCTGCCTGCATTTTTAGGCGGCTACGTCAGCCCTTGCAGACGTGCTTTGCAGACCGTCTGCCAAATCTAGGTGACTAGTTCCATCACTCAAGGCTGACTAAAGAGAGGTCCCTGTCTCTTTTGTACTCTTCTCTTCTCCCCTCCTCCCGCGGAATTTATTTTCACGCTGATATTACCCAGGGATGCAGGCAATATCTGTATCTCCCTTACTGTCCTGTTTTTCCTCTCCTCTCTGGTTCTCCTCTGTTTGACATGAGTTTGTACGATCTCATGGGTGTGTAAAACCCTGAGTTCTTCTTGAATGATTGGATGCAGATTTACTGAATGAATATGTACCTATTTTTAAAAATGTGTGGAAGGAATGTACACTTTAATTGTCTGTCCCTGTAATCCCATACTGTTCGTGTTCAAATGTGGGAAGAGTTACTCTGATTAAAACTGCAATCTAAATATCAGGCTCTAGGGGGGCTTTTTAATCCTATTTCATTCCAGTTACATGTAGATGGCTATTTTAAGATAATTGGAAATAAACAAGTTTACACATTTTTACAAAATTAAAGGAAAGGGGGCAGTCCTTTAAATCTCATACTCTTGACTTGCAGCCCTTTAAGGGCTTTTGGGCCTTAATTTGATAATCCCTGGCTCTCACCCTCCTAATACTATTAATAAGCAACAACAGATAAACACACTGGCAGTAAGAGTGAAGAAGAAAGACAAATGGCCTGGAAAATCTACAGTGGGATATTGGTCTGGACTAATTCATTTATTCATTCATACAAATCTACTGTGTTGCCAGGCTAAGTTTTGGATATTGGGGTACTGTGGTGAAGGTGATAGGAGAACTCCATTTTCTCCTTGCGAGGAGCTTAAATTCAAGTGTATCAGGGTTATGCACATAGTTTTACTTTTTATTTCTATGCTTTTTTTTTTTAAAGATTTTATTTATTTATTTGACAGAGAGAAATCACAAGTAGATGGAGAGACAGGCAGAGAGAGAGAGAGGGAAGCAGGCTCCCTGCTGAGCAGAGAGCCCAATGCGGGACTCGATCCCAGAACCCTGAGACCATGACCCGAGCTGAAGGCAGCGGCTTAACCCACTGAGCCACCCAGGCGCCCCTATTTCTATGCTTTAAAATAGTATTTTCTTTCTTACTTTTTAAAATATTTTATCCTGGGGCACCTGGGTGGCTCAGTGGGTTATAGCCTCTGCTTTCGGCTCAGGTCATGATCTCAGGGTCCTGGGATCGAGCCCAGCATTGGACTGTCTGCTCAGCGGGGAGCCTGCTTCTCCCTCTCTGCCTGCCACTCTGCCTACTTGTGATCTCTGTCAAATAAATAAAATCTTAAAAAAATTTTTGTTATTCTTAAGTAATCTCTACACCCAACATGGGGCTTCAACCCACAACCCTGAGATCAAGAGTCCAAGTTGGTGGATCAAGCTCCACCAACTGAGTCAACCAGATGCCCCTAAAAATTATTTTAATGCAAATGAGGCTGAGACCACAGATTCTGGAGCCAGACATCCTGGGTTTGAATCCTAGCTCTGCTTGCCACTTACACTGTGTGATCTTGGGAAAGTAATTTAGCTTCACTGTGTTTCTGTTTCCTCCTATCTAAAATGAAGGTAATAATAGAGTCTACTTTGTAAGATTTGTTATGAGGATTAAATTAAATCAGTTAGTATGTATAAAGCACTTAGAACAGTTCCCAGTATTTATTGTCCTATAAGTGTTTGTCTAAAAAGAAAAGAAAAAAGAGGCAGACATACCTACTTAATGTCAAAGTTGAATGTATATGCTCAGAGATAAATTACTGTAGGTCTTGGGTTAAAGTCTAGATCCACGGGGTGCCTGGGTGGCTGAGTGGGTTAAGCATCTGACTTCAGCTGGGGTTATGATCTCAGGGTCCTGGGTCTGAGTGCGCCCCTCCCCCCCAACTGAGCCAGGCTCCTGGGCTCCCCACTCAGCAGGGAGTCTGCTTTTCCCTCTGTGGCTTCCAGGCAGCTGTGTTTGCAGGCACTCTTCCAAGTAAATAAATACAATCTTTTTTTTTTTTGTAACTCTAGATCCTCATTCTTTTTAAGAACCTAAAGACTTGCCAGAGATCCTCCAATTGCATGTGAGAAACTCAAGTAAATACATTTTTTTAAGATTTTATTTCTTTATTTGACAGAGAGATCACAAGTAGGGGTGCGGTGCGGTGGGGAGGGGAGCAGGCTCCCCGCTGAGCAGAGAGCCCAGCAGGCTCGATACCATGACCCTGGGATCATGACCTGAGCAGAAGGCAGCCACCTAACAAATGAGCCACCCAGGTGCCCTCCAGTAAATATTCTCTGTAGCAAGTGAAGCTGTATTTGTTAAGTGCCAGGTTTTTATCATGTCACCTCATTTACGATCTACAACAGTACTTTAAATTTAATATTACTGTTCCAATTTCCCATGAGAAGCCTGTAAGTAATCTGCTTAAGGAACAAAGGTTGGGGCAGAACTAGTTGTCCGAATGAACGTCTATGTGATATTGCTGTATATTCCAAGAAAGATACAGTCAATGTCGGTTTAGAAAAAAGTATCTGGGATAGCCAGGGTTGCCCCATCCCCACCCCCACCGCTTTCCTCCTGGAAATGGAGCCCTTTTTTGCTCCCTTCTTAAGCCACTGGTCATAAACAGGAAGCATGGTTGTGGAGCAATAATGTGGAGGCTGATGATACGCGGCCATTCACGAGTTGTGGGAAAGGGAGCCATTCTTCCCTACTGCGTCAGTGAAGACCCTTATTTCAGACTTTGGTGAGGAGATCCTCATAGGTGGAGGGGAGATGAAGAGAGCAGGCAAGGAGGCTGTGTGAGGGATAGAAAGCTCTGGCTCCTCTCAGCATTGTCTCTGCCAGCAAAACACACCAAAGGGGAAAAAGGTGCACTTAACTTCAGGAATAATGGATTTGAAGAGCCTGTTTTTGTACCATCCATAAAGTAAGAATAGTTTTTACATTTTTAAATGGTTGAGAACAAATGTAAGAAAATAGTATTTTGTGACTTGTAAAAATTATATGAAATTCTGGGGTGCCTGACTGGCTCAGTCAGTGGAGCTTGCGACTCTTGATCTCAGGGTTGTGAGTTCAAGCTTCTCCCTCTCCCTCTGCTGCTGCTCCCCCTCCTTGTGTAAGCACTTGCGCTCTCCTCCCCACTCACCCCGTCAAATAAATAAAATCTTAAAAAAAAGAAAAAAAAAAAGAGAAGTGGCTAATGAAAGATGGGTTGGTGGCTAATCTGCAAGTACAGACTTCCTGTCTTTCTTAGCTCCACGGTCATTTTCTGTGAACCCCAAAAGGTAGCAGACACATTGCATGTTTGTTAAAGACTGATTTATGTATGTTTGAATGTATGTATGTAATTATATGTCAGAGAGCGAGAGAGCACAAGCGGGGAAGCAGCAGAAGGAGAAGCAGGCTCCCTGTTGAGCAGGGAGTCCAATGCAGGACTTGATCCCAGGACCCCGGGTTGAGAGTTAGACTGTTGCCGGGAATTTCCCATTTTTCCAGTGAAGTGCAAGTGGCAAAAGCTGGGGATGGAAACTGGAGCCAGAATGTTACCACCCATGCCCAATTTACCTAATGAAGTGAGAAATGGGTGAGAAATGGGGTGTGGAGAATAGCAGAGAAATAAGCACTTTAGTGGAATTAGGTCTCTGAATGAATCATGATAAATATAAGCCATTGTTAAATACAGATAATTAATTTGTTGGTCCTACTCTTACTGGTTGCTGTCACTGCTAGATGCGGAGTCATATTTTTATTTTTTTTTAAGGATTTTATTTATTTATTTGAGAGAGTGAGTAAGAGAGAGCACAAGAGGAGAGAGGGGCTGCGAGCAGCAGAGGGAGAGGGAGAAGCAGACTCCCCACTGAGCTGGGAGCCTGATGCAGGACTCAATCTGGGAACCCAGGCTCATGACCCGAGCCGAAGGCAAACACCTAACCAAGTGAGCACCCCAGAGGCCCCGCTGAGTCATATTTCAAAATATATTATGGGAGCCTGTTATTTAAAAAAAAGGAAAACTACTAATTTTTGAAGCCCTGCATAATTCTGTAATATAAATGACTTCTAATTTATTTCTCTGCAAATTATGATTTTAATGTGGCACAGTTGGTGTGTTTAAAGAACATAACTGAATTTTCTAATGATTAATTTTCTGCAATATGACAGGTACAGTTTTGAAGACACATATATGCTGAATACATCTACCCAAAGTTGTAAAAATTGACATTAACTGGTGCGAAGGGATACTACCAACTGTATAACTAAAAATACTATACAAATAGAATGTCATGATACATAATTTGCCTCATTTTTAAAACACGGTGCATATTTTTCTCCATAGTACAAGAAGAGAAAGAAAGATACACACCAACAGGGGAATTTACACCTCATCAGTAAGGGAACCGAGGAAAGAAAAGGGGAGTTCTTCATTTAGACTTTTCCCCCTTTACTGGTTGCTACTAGTTCTCCTCTCAGGCACTCTCTTGGGCCATGGTGAGCAGTGTGCAAACACATTTGCCTGTGAATGGTAGGAAAGATTCTTCCTGTATCTTTCTTTCTTTCTTTTTTTTTAAGATTTTACTTATTTATTTGACAGAGAGAGATCACAAGTAGGCAGAGAGGCAGGCAGAGAGAGAGGGGGAAGCAGGCTCCCTGCTAAGCAGAGAGCCTTTGTGGGGCTAGATCCCAGGACCCTGAGATCCTGACCTGAGCCGAAGGCGCCCCTCTTCCTGTATCTTTCAAGGTCTTTCAGCTGGACTAAGAATTAAATTTACATGAAGTAGGTATGGGGCAACCTGGGTGGCTCAGTCAGTTAAGCACCAGCCTTCAGCTCAGGTCATGATCCCAGGGTCCTGGGATCAAGTCCCTAAAACAGCTCCCTGCTCAGCCTGCTGCTCCCCTTGCTTGTGCACTCTCTCTTTGACAAATAGATAGAGATTTTAAAAAAATTTTACACAAGACAGATTAACAGGGGTGCCTGGGTCCAGTGGATTAAGCCTATTGGCTCAGGTCATGGTCTCCGGGTCCAGCCTGCTTCCCCCTCTCCCTCCGCCTACCTCTCTGCCTACTTGTGATCTCTCTCTCTGTCAAATAAATAAATGAAATCCTTAAAAAAAACAACAAAAAAAAAAATAGATTAACAGGACAAAACAAATCCCAAAGTTTTATTATGTGCAGAAAGAGGCCCAATAATGAAGTTGAGAATTAAAGAAATAACCAAGGTAGGGAGCTTTTATCCTGTTTAGACAGAGACAATACGTCTGAGGAATTGTCAATACAAAGAAAACTTAACTTTGGGAGCTTCAATCAGTTAGGAATTTTAAGCAGAATTTGGGCTTGGGTGGTAAACTAGTACAAAGTAACAAAGGTTATTTCTACAGCCTTCTGGGCTTTACATTTCCTATCTCTGGTGATAAGGATGTCTCCTCACCTCCTGGTACAGGGAGGCTACCTTTCACAGGGGAGATTTATTTTTTGCTTGCAGGGGTGAGAGGAATGTCTGGGTGTTCCTATTGCACAGGCTGTCTCTTAAGTAACTTTTTTTTTTTTTTTAATTTATTTGACAGACAGAGATCACAAGTAGGCCTAGAGGCAGGCAGAGAGAGAGGAGGAAGCAGGCTCCCTGCTGAGCAGAGAGCCCAATGCGAGGCTCGAGGCTCGAGGCTCGAGGCTCTATCCCAGGACCCTGGGATCATGACCTGAGCCGAAAGCCGAGGCTTTAACCCACTGAGCCACCCAGGCACCCCTTAAGTAACTTTTAAAAAAGATTTATTTCAGAGAGAGAACACATGTGCACATGCACAGGAGCAGGGGGAAGGGCAGAAAAGCAGACTCCCCACTGAGCGGGGTCCTATGGGGGGGTGGGGATACTCTATCCCAGAATCCTGAGATCCTGGAAACCCCGTTGTAGAGGCTTAACCAACTGGGACACCCAGGTGCCCCTCCTAAGTAACTTTTATTTAGGGGCATCTGGGTGGCTCAGATGGCTAAGAGACTGCCTTTTGCTCAGGTCATGATCCTGGGGTCCTAGGATGGAACCCCACATTGGGCTCCCATTTCAGTAGGGAGTCTGCTTCTCCCTCTCCCCCCATCCCTCTGTCTCAAGTGAATAAATAAAATCTTAAAAAAAAAAACACCCTAACTTTTATTTAAATTGATCAGTATCCCAAAGGGGCACCTTTGGGGGCAGCCTGCCCTTGGCCCCTACACCTGGAACAAGCTTTTCCTCCATTTCCCTACACAAGTTCATTCTCCTCTTTGATGCCTCCATCCTTACTGCTTCTCCATTCCCAACCGTGCCTCACGTTGCTCTGCATCCTGATAATTCAAAATCGTTGCTTTTCTGTCTCTTCTCTGCCAGTTCAGTCCACCTTTTCCCTAACTGCGCTGTCTTCCTCCTTCTCACACATTCTGCTACCCAGTTTGCCCGTCCCCTCTTTCCCCAGCCTTGCACTCTGCTCAGTTTTTTCTCCGAAGCTCTCCATTCCCCTTCCCACTTTTGTTCTTTTCAGCGCAGACCCTCGGGGCCAAAACTGGCCCAGGAGCAGGCACGGAGAAAAAGACAGCGTGCGGGGTACTCTGTGGGGCTCTGCCCCTCCACCGGGATTCCCAGTGAGGGGAGGGGGGACAGGATGCCTGCGCGACACGGGCGCCGCCGTGCCACCCGGCACGTCCCAGCGGTGACGGGAAGGCTGTGACGGGAAGGTGACGCTGAGCTCTGAGCCGGCCACCCAGCCACCCCGCTCGCCCGCCCTTCCGCTCCGCGACCGAGAGGCTTGCAGGAACCGCCACCCCATTGGCCAGAGAAAGTTAAAATTTCCAGGAACCAGAGGCACCTTTAGAGAGATGCAAAAGGCTATACAAAGGTTTTACCTCAAGGGCAGATGTTTTTGTTCTGCACAACTAATCCCCAAACATCACTTTTAGCATCGCTCATTCGCGTCAGTCTGCAAGCCCCCTACTTCTCCATTTTGCTCCGACAACCATGCCTGTGTGCTCTCCCGTCAGGTCTGGTCTTTCCTTTTTTCTTCTGTTATTTTCTCACCTCTTATCCCCCTCCCTCTTCTCTTTTTCTTTGCACATCCACATTTCACATGTCACCTTGCCCTGGATCTTGACAAAAATCTTCTTTATGCCCCTGCGGCACCTTGATTCTGTTTTTAAAAGTCAATTTCGTGTATAAGATAGATACAACGCATACATTTTAGGTGATGATCATGACTTCTGACAGAGCCACACACCCAGGCAAACACTGAAGCCTTGTAGATGTTCATCTCAGAAAGTTCTCAGGACACCCTGATCCTTGGCTGCAGTTACCCCATCCTTCTTCAGTGGCACCTTATATTTATATTTGTATTTGTATTTATATTTATTAAGTATCTTCTATGAAACAAACACTGATGTTGCAGAAATAAATAAGAAACTAGCACAGCACAGTTTAAAAGGGGTAGGTAGCACATTCAATCCAACTGTATATATTTCTGATAATCTCTCCTTTTTAGACCCCCTGACATCTTGGTCACCTGACTAAACCTTCCTGAAAAAGACATTTCTCTTTTCCTTGGTTTTCTTTTTTACCCAAGGAAGGCTGAGGGTGAATGCAACACAACAGACACATAATCGTTGCTGAGTAGAAAGCAGGGTGAGGGCGCCTGGGTGGCTCAGTGGGTTAAGCCGCTGCCTTCGGCTCAGGTCATGATCTCAGGGTCCTGGGATCAAGTCCCGCATCGGGCTCTCTGCTCAGCAGGGAGCCTGCTTCCCTCTCTCTCTCTGCCTGCCTCTCTGCCTACTTGTGATTTCTCTGTCAAATAAATAAAT
>NC_081562.1:99534139-99580991 GCF_022355385.1 Mustela nigripes
GGGCTCTCTGCTCAGCAGGGAGCCTGCTTCCCTCTCTCTCTGCCTGCCTCTCTGCCTACTTGTGATTTCTCTGTCAAATAAATAAATAAAATCTTTAAAAAAAAAAAAAAGAAAGCAGGGTGAGAACCTACAACATTGGGGAGAACCCCAAGGGGTGAGAAGGGGGCATGCCCTAGAGGTAGTGGGAATATCCCAGGCACTGTTTGGAAATACAGCGCTGTTTGCAAAGACCGGAAGGCTTCTTGGCAGGGGGACCAGAAGTGAATCCCAGGAATGGACTCATAAAAGAAAATATGAGCACCGACAACTGAGTTTAATGACTCATATTAGAAATGATGGCAAAGTAGGTCACTAACAAGACATAAAGAAAATGAGAAGGCCATCCCCCCAAAGGATATAATGTATGGGGGGTGAAAAATCAATCTAAAAAAAGTAGGCTTATGAGCACCAAGATAAAAAATAAGAAAAAGAACAAATAAAAACAAAGACTTGTCGCAATGCTGATGTAAACCTGGTCCCCTTCCTTACCAGTGACACAGGGTTTCCACTTCCCTTTACTGTCACAAATTACTCAAGTCTAGAAACCAAGACAGCAGAACGAGGGGATGACCTCTAGATCTACATATGAGATGTTCAAGTCACAAAACCAAGCCGTTTTGATATGTTGTTAGAAACATTTCAACAAAAGGAATGTGTCTTCTAGTGGGCTTGGGATTTAGGGTAAGTTCTTTCTTTATGCCTTTTTTTCTTTTTGCTATATAATAAAGCAGGTAAAAATGCACGAAGGTGAAGACCTACGTCTATATTCACCTATATAATCACTACCCAGATCAAGATATAGCTTCTAGAACACTTCTACCCCCCCAGGAAGTTTCCTCATGTCTATTCCAGTATATAGCTTCCCTTCCCAGAGGTAACCACAATACTTCTATCATCATCTATGAATTTTGAGGTGCTTGCTCTCTATATAAAGGGAGTCATATAGTATGTACTCTTTTGTGCTAGGATTTTTTTTCACTCAACATAGTCTGTTTTATATAGTATGTATCAGTAGTTCATTCCTTGCTATTGCTGTGTAGTATTCCATTTGTGGATATGCCAATATTTATCCATTCTTCTTTTGACAAACACATTACTGTTTCTAGTTTTGAGCTATCATAAACATTCTTGGCATTTGCCATATGTATGAATTCTTTTCTCTTGCTTATATACTTAGGAACAGGATTGCTGGGTTGCTATTTTTTGTCAATAAGTAATCAATTCTAAATAAAAACAAGTGATGGGGTGCCTGCGTGGCTCAGTCATTAAGCGTCTGCCTTCAGCACAGGTCATGATCCCAGGGTCCTAGGGATGGAGCCCCACATCGGGCTCTCTGCTCAGCAGGGAGTCTGCTTCTCCCATTCCCCCTGCCTGTGTCCTCTCTATCAAATAAAAAAATTAGTAAATCCTTAAAAAAAGTGAGCTACATCTGTGTCTTAATATGAGTATGGTATTTTATTGAAAAATTTTATGCACATTGCTTCAATTGATCATCAAAACATTTTTATGAGGTGGAATAGGTAATACCATCTTCATTTTACAGGTACAGAAACTGAAATGTGAACATTTTTTTTTTTTAAGATTTTATTTATTTGACAGAGAGAGAAAGATGACCAGTAGGCAGAGAGTCGGGGGGGGCGGGGAGAGGGGGAAGCAGGCGCCCCGCTGAACAGAGAGCCCGATGCAGGACTCGATCCCAGGACCCTGGGATCATGACCCGAGCTGAAGGCAGTGGCTTAATCCACTGAGCCACCCAGGCGCCCCAAATGTGAACAATTTAAACGTCCCATTTAAAGTCATAAAATTAACACATTATGATTTAGGACTAGACACCATAGTTTCTGATTCCTAGTCAAATTCATTTTTCTTTTTCTATTCCTCTTATTTCACTGGCCTCATGTGAATGGAGAGGTCACCCAAATGCCCACTCTGCCCTGGACTATCCCAGTTTTAGCTCCGAAAGCACCCGGGCACATGGGGATGGTTGGTAACTCTATAGGATAAAGAAAGTTGTCAAGTGGGTATCGCAGCTTGCAAAGGAAAACACAAAACCTGTTTGAGTCAGCTCATTTGTCCTCTTCCATTCCTAAAGAAAAGATATTTTTAATCTAAAAGTAATGCAATACCCACATATTTATGTGTTTTGTATGTCAACTGTATTCCTTGACTTTGGAAATCGTCTAGACTAGGACTACTGAAATGTGGTCCACAGGATCAGCAGCATCATCTCCAGGGAGCCTCTTAGAAATACAGATTCAGGGGTGCTTGGGTGGCTCAGTGGGTTAAAGTCTCTGCCTTCGCTCAGGTTCTGGTCCCGAGGTCCTGGGATGGAGCCCCACGTCGGGCTTTCTGCTCAGCAGGAAGCCTGCTCCCCCCTACCCCCCCCCACCTGCATCTCTGCCTGCTTGTGATCTCTGCCTGTCAAATAAATAAATAAAATCTTTGAAAAAAGAAAAGAAAAGAAAAGAAATACAGATTCTTACCTTCCACCCCCTCCTCCCAACCCTAGGACTATCTCAGTCTCTAAGGGTAGGGCTCAGGAATTTGTGTTTAACAAGCTCTCTGGGTTAAGGTCAAGGGAAGTTGTGGGAAAAGGGAGCTTAAAAGCTAGAGAAGAACCGATCTTTCCTTTAAAGATATACCGATACCTACCTGGGTTTTAAAGATCTCTGGGCAGAATGATTCCACTATCTCACATTCCTCAGTAAAACAAATCCCATTGTTTGTAAAACCTTCTTTCTTTAAAGTTTTGTTGTTGTTGTTTTTGGGGCGCCTGGGTGGCTCAGGTGGTTGGGCATCTGCCTTCGGCTCGGGTCATGATCTCAGGGTCCTGGGATCCAGTTCCACGTCAGGTTCCCTGTTCAATGGGAAGCCCGCTTCTCCTTCTCCCTCTGCCTCCCTGCCCCCCGCCCCGCTTGTGCTCTCTCACTCCCTCTCAACTAAATAAATAAAATCTTAAAAAAAAAAAAGTTTTTGTTTTTCTTAAAGATCCATTTATCCACTTGAGAGGCAGACAGAGTGGAGAGGGTCAGAGGAAGATGGAGAGAGAAAGAATCTCAATCAGACTCCCCAATGAGTGTGGAGCTGGACATGGGGCTCAATCCCGGGATCCCGAGACCAAAAGACCAAGACCTGAGCTGAAATCACCAGTAGGATGCTTAACCGACCAAGCTACACAAGCACCCCTGTAAAACCTTTCTTTCTTGCTTATTAAATCTCATATCTAACATTCTGGTCCTTCATGAGAGTGCACAGTATCATTAATTTTTTTTTATCCTTTTTAAAAAAAAGATTTTATTTATTTGAGAGACGGCACGTGTGCACTTGAGCAGAGGATAAGGGATAGGGGAAGAGGGGAAGGGAGAAGCAGGATCCCGCTGAGCAGGGAACCCTATGCCGGACTTAATCCTAGGACCTTGGGATCATGACTTGAGCCCAGGGCAGATGCTTAACCAACTCAACTACCCAGGCATTCCTCCTCCCCACCCCCGCTTTTCTTATCCTTTTCTGAGGCCATTCCAAGTGTTCTTCATTATCACTTAATGATCACTTAATGTCTATAATGAATCCTAGTGAAAAACTAAAGCACATTTAAAGAGAGACCTTGTGGGTGCCTGGGTGGCTCAGGTCATGATCCCAAGATCCTGGGATTGAGTCGGTATTGGGCTCCCTGCTCAGTGGGAAGTCTGCTTCTCTCTCTACCACTACCCCCTGCTTCTGCTCTCTTTCTCAGATAAATACATTTTATCTTTTTTTTTTTTTTTAAGATTTTATTTATTTGACAGAGAAAGAATAAGAGAGCACAAGCAGGGGGAGTGGCAGAGGGAGAGGGAGAAGCAAGATCACTGCTGAGCAGGAACTTAATACGGGGATGGATCCCATGACCCTCAGATCATGACCGAAACCAAAGGCAGATGCTTAACTGACTGAAAGACACAGGTGCTCCTCAGTAAAATCTTTACAAAATAAAAATAAAATAAGAAATATATAAAAACCTATTGTTCTAATGTGAATATTCATGAATCTTCAAGAAAATCCCTTTTTAAGTTTAACATTATCAGAAACTATACATGTATAAGAATTATGAAGGCAAGAAACAGAGAAAGACAGACTAGTTAATTTGGATCACAGGGTAGGGATAAAGAGACAACAGCTAAGCATAAATAGAAAAGAATTTCTGAGTGAGTATGCTAGAAGGGGCTGGGTTCGGGCCCCCAAATTTTTGTTCTCTTAGACTTTGTGTGACTTCGCAGGAATTCACCCACATAGTTTGTTTCTACTCTGTTCCAGGACAGAAGGTTATCCCAACCCCAATCCGGTCTCTCAGTGTCCATCTATTCTAGGCTCTCTCTTCCTTCCCTCTCCCCTCATTCTTCCCTAGGGAGGGGTTGCTATGGAGATGAAATCATAGTAAGCCAGCTGGTAAGAAAAACTGTGACAGAAGCAGAATGGGAGAGAGGGCAGAGACAAGAATACAAGACTAAGACAAAAGAAAAAGACACAGACACAGATGAGACTTGATACAGTGGAGTGATACAGTCAGTCAAGTTGATGGCAATAAAATGCCATCAAAAGGGGCACCTGGGTGGCTCAGTGGTTGCGCCTCTGCGTTTGGCTCAGGTCATGATCTCAGGGTCCTAGGATCCAGCCCTGCACTGGTGCACCGCCCCCACTGCCCGCCCCGCCTGCCTCTCTGCCTACTTGGGATCTCTCTCTCTGTGTCAAATAAATAAATAAAATCTAAAAAAAAAAAAAAAAAAAAGATGGGGCACCTGGGCAGCTCAGTGAGTTAAAGCCTCTGCCTTCGGCTCAGGTCATGATCCCAGGGTCCTGCGAGCCCCTCATCGGTCTCTCTCAGCAGGGAGCCTGCTTCCTCCTCTCTCTGCCTGCCTCTTTGCCTACTTGTGATCTCTGTCAAATAAATTAAAATCTTAAAAAAAAAAAAAAAACAAAAAAGATGCCATCAGCAACTTACTTATAGAAATGGATGGGAACATACTGCCCACAGTTAAGAGGTCCAGAGTATAGTTTGTTCTAAGGCAAGAGACATAAGCAAACCCAGGGACCTGAAATATATGTAGAGACACAGGAGGGGAGACACAGTCAGGGGATGAACCAGATCATACAGGATTCTGGTGAAAACAACTTCACACAGAACCCTGCTGAGAATAGCAGCAGTTTCATGGAAGTGTTTACTCTCATATGCCTTCCTGAGTCATTTTTATTTCCAAGGAAGGGATCAGTGGGAGGTTATACAAAGGATAACCTTCTGTATGGTTTTTCACTTCCTTTTCTTGTTTGTGGACTTCTGAGAGCCACCTCCCAAAGACAACCAAAGGCTAAAATCTTTCCTTTACACCTAAACCTCTGGTCTCTTGATTATTCCTCTTTCCATCTTTTCAATATTTGTAACTCCGAACTTCTACAGCTCCTTCTCTTTCTTTCTCTTCTATTTTCCCCATACCTCCCAGGCTACAAGCCACCGTCTTAATGCTCCTTTTATCTATCCCATTCTCTTTTCCAGTATCTCCCTTTTCCTAAAGTCAGGTTTGTCTCCATACCCTAGCCAGAAATTTGGCTTCTTTCAGTTCCATCCTCTGTTTTCACATATTTGCTGCATTCTTACTTGGACCAGCTAATAAAAAATAAGAAACAGGGGCGCCTGGATTAAGCCTCTGCCTTCGGCTTAGGTTGTGGTCTCAGGATCCTGGGACTGAGTCCCGATGCGGGCTCTCTGCTCAGCAGGGAGCCTGCTTCCCTCTCTCTCTGCCTGCCTCTCTGTCAAATAAATAAATAAAATCTTTAAAAAAATAAGTAAACAAAATAAAATAAAAATAAGAAACAATGTTTTTCTAAATACAGAAAAATTTTTATGAGTTTTCTAAAAGGTAACATTGAGAAAAATGAAGATATATACATAAGTATGTATCCAGAGAGCCTATGAAAATACACAGCCCTCTAATGAATGATGCAGAAGACCCCAAGTCCCTCCCCTCAAGTTGGTTATAATCTGGCCACGGAGGGAACAAGATAAAAAATTTCTGAAGGAAGCCAAAGTGTTAAGAGATTCCGCTCATGTGGAAAGAATCCAGAAAGACTTCATGAAGTTAGAATTTGGAATAGGTCTTGGAAGATGAGTGAGAGAAGAGAGGAGAGAGGCAGAGATTACAGAAGGGCATTTCAGGAAAATGGAATGGCCTTGGCAATGGTATGATTGTAGGAAGCTTGGGCAGAAGGTTGGGAAATAGGGCTTTGACCAATCTAGCTAAAGAGCAGGGTGCCTCAAGGAGTCTACTGAGAGACAATGCTGGAAAAGCAGGTTCAGGCTATGCTGCTGGGGTCTTTGAATACCAGACAGGCTACTTCGACTCTATGCCCTTAGGTGGGGAATGGAGTCAAATCTTACTGCATTTTTTCCTTTATTTATAGGACTATTTGTCCTCCAGGGATCCCAGACATGTCACTTTCATCTTATATCCTTTGCCCCAACTAAAATATGTTCTCTCTTTGTTCTGAGCTTTTTCTAATCTCCTTCTTTCCATTGATTCTCTCAACCCTGCTCCTAAACCCAAAACTCTTGTTTCATTTCAGGATCGTGTCTATTGTTTCAGTCAGAAGGCTTTCTGGATAGAAACAAACCTGGTTGCGGTGGTGGTGGAGAGGCCTTTCTGCAAAGCATCTTCTCTCACTTCTATTTTTAGAACAAAGACAAGGTTGAAAATTAGAAAACCCAGGTAGCAGTTCAGACTATGGTCCTGGGCTGCTGTGCTACACACTAGCTAGTGATTAGTGAAGTCATTCAGCCTTGTTTCACTCTGCTCATTCTAAAAGGTGGTCTTTAAAAATAATTTTTTTAAAAAGATTTTATTTATTTACTTGTCAGAGAAAGAGAGAGAGAGCATGAGTGGGGAGATGGACAGAGGGAGAGGGAGAAGCAAACTCCCTGCTGAACAAGGAGCCTGATGTAGGACTCAATCCCAGAATCCTGAGATCATGACCTAAGCCAAAGGCAAGACACATACTTGATTGAGCCGTCCAGGTATCTCTAAAAGGTGGTCTTAAGGCTGAAGGAGAAGGACCTAGTTGTTTTATTCTCTGCAATCTCAAGAATTCCACAAATATATCACCTACATAAATGCTTAGTGATTCATTACCCCAAGGAAGAAAGGTAATAAATTATACAAATACTTTAGCTATTAACTAGGCATTCACTCATCATTCCTCTTTCAAATAAACATTTGAAATTTCCAGGTTTTCAGAAGCTTCCCTGGTTCATTTATGTGCCTGGAATATATAGACACATTCAACAAGTATCTGAATGAAAGAAACAATGAATGGGTGAATTTCCAGCTCTAAACATAGGGGAAGGATTATTTTTGCCACCAGATCCTGAGTGGTAACACAGTTGTATTGAAAACGCAGAAGCATCTGAAAAGAGCTACCTGGTTGTTCTTTTCAGGAATGGCTGAGGAAGGAATTTATTTCTTCCCTTTTACTTTTAAGTTTCCATCGGCCCTCACTCCTTTCAGGTACTCGGAGAATGAAGCTCTTTATTCCTGTCTCATTATTTCCTCTTTGATCTTGACACCTGCAGTCAATACCAAGAAATGAAACAGCCCCAGGAAAAGACCAGCATGTTCCCACCGTGGAGGACGTGCAGTGAACAGCATTCTTTTGTCTCCCACACCTCTACCTCTAAGTGCAAACAATGACAGGACAGGGACTTCTGCCCCTGCCTGTCTCACTAGTAACACACTAGAGGGTTTTATGAGGATAGCCACATTCCAAAATAGCTGCATGCCTCACTGGAGCCCCTGAAAGATAAGGAGAACAAAGCCTTCGGTTGAAGTTGTATCGTATTTATCTAATATTAAGAGATGATGGGGGGCACCTGGGTGGCTCAGTGGGTTAAAGCCTCTGCCTTCGGCTCGGGTTATGATCCCAAGGTCCTGGGATGGAGCCCTGAATTGGGATCTCTGCTCAGCAGGGAGCCTGCTTCCCTTCCTCTCTCTCTGCCTGCCTCTGCCTACTTGTGATCTCTGTCTGTCAAGTGAATAAATAAAATCTTAAAAAAAAAAAAAAAAGATGATGGAAGAAAAGTAGGATTATCCCCTTTTCAAGAAATATGACCTTTTAAAAAAAAAAAAAAGATTTTATTTATTTGACAGAGAAAGACACAGTAAGAGAGGGAACACAAGCAGGGGGAGTGGGAGAAGGAGAAGCAGGCCAGATGCAGGGCTCGATCCCAGGACCCTGGCATCATGACCCAAGCCAAAGGCAGAGGCTTAACAACTGAGCCACCCCGGTGCCTCAAACGTGACCCTTCTACTGGAAAAAAATAAATAAAATATGGGGAAGAGAAACTAAAGGCCAGGAAGGGCAATGAGAAAGGGGAGAGTGTAATTTTCCTTCAGATAAAAAGCATATAAAAATGCCCAAATTTGATCATTGAACACTAGTTATTTTTTTTATTACAATTGTAAATATTCTGAAAATTATGGAGATTGGGAGACAAAAGATTGTAGGGATGCCTGGCTAGATCACTTGGAAGAGGATACCACTCTTGGTCTTCCGGTCCTGAGTTTGAGCTCCACACTGAGTGCAGAGATTACTAAAAAGACAAATAAGTAAACTCAAAAAGCAAAGCAAAACAAACAAACAAAAAACCTGGGAGCTATGAAAATTTTTCTAAGTGAGAATCAGTGGTTCATTAATTTCCCATTAAATTCTGGAAAGATTACTAACAGATGGTTGGCATGCAATAAAAGGAAAGAGGGGGGATTAATTGGATGCATAATTAACTCATTAAGTTTACATCATGTCAGCTTTTCACCTAAGGTTTCACTTAGCTTTTTTTCAAAAGGTTAGACCCCCCTCACTCCTCAAAAGCAGCAAAATACCACAGAGCAGGGTTTTAAAACCTAGATACTACCCTGGGCCAGATAATTCTTTGTTACTGGGGTAGTCCCGTGTCTTGTAAGATGTTCTCCACCCACTAGATGCCAGTAGCCTTCTCTTTGCCACAGTCACAGCAACCAAATACTTCTGCAGAAAATGCCAAATGTCCCTGGGGAGCAACATCACTGCTGAGTGAGAAGCATTCCCTTAGGAAATCCTTGGGTAAAAGAGTGCAATACCTCACCTATCTGGAACTCAACTATTTGGGAAACTGACTTCTTTTGTATTTGTTTTTAAAGATTTTATTTATGGGGGCACCTGGGTGGCTCAGTTGTTAAGCAATCTGCCTTCGGCTCATGACCATGATCCCAGGGTCCTGGGATGGAGCCCCTCATCAGGCTCCCTGCTCAGCGGGAAGCCTGCTTCTCTCTCTCCCACTGCTTGTGTTCTCTCTGTCGCTGTCTCTCTCTCTGTCAAATAAATAAATAAAATCTTTTAAAAAAAGAAGATTTTATCTATCTATCTATCTATCTATCTATCTATCAGAGAGATAGAGAGCATGTGTGGGCCAGTGCAAAGCAGGAGAGAGAGAGAGAAGCAGGCTCCCTGCTGAGCAAGAAGCCTGATGGGGACTTGATCCCAGGTCCCTGGGATCATGACCTGAGCCCAAGGCAGATGCTTAACCATCTGAGCCACCCAGGCATCCCAAACTAACTTATTTTGAATGTAAGTTACAAAGGAAAAAAGATTTTTTCACAAGAGTGCAAAGCCTTCTTCATAGGAGAGCTCTGATGGTCCCTCTCAGAAACCATGCTCTTCCTCTCTTTCTAAATTACTATAAAATATTCCCAACATACAATACAAAATGTTAAAAATTCTTACAGAGCATAAATTTGTTATCTGATTTCCAAATCAGCAAGACAATTAGAAGAGCTGTCCAATGTCACATGTGGGAGCCCTAACACACTAATGACATCAAGAAAGGAAACTGACAAATTATAAAAAGTGAACAAACATAGGGGCACCTGGGTGGCTCAGTGGGTTAAGCATCTGCCTTCGGCTAAGGTCATGATCTTATAGCTTCATTATGGGCTTCCTGCTCAGCGGGGCATCTGCTTTTCCCTCTCCCTCTGCCCACCACCCCCCATTCCCACTTTCTGTCTCTCTCTAATAATGACATCTTTTAAAAAAAAAGTAAACAAACATATTTTTGAACGAATAACAAATCAGAAGGATATTAGTCCTATGTTTGGGCTATATTATCCATATCACTTTAGTCCTTGGCATCCTACTCTCCAAAAAATATGACTAGGAGGCTGAAATATCTTGAAACAAGGTAATGAAGAGCAAGGGTGCCTGGGTGGCTCAGGGGGTTAAGCCTCTGCCTTCGGCTCAGGTCATGATCTCAGGGTCCTGGGGTCGAGCCCCGCATCGGGCTCTCTGCTCACCAGTAAGCCTGCTTCCCCCTCCCTCTCTGCCTGCTGCTCTGCCTACTTGTGATCTTTCTCTCTGTGTCAAATAAATAAATAAAATCTTAAAAAAAAAAAGGTAGTCAAGAGCAGCTGAGGGAACTAGGATTATTTAGCTTAGAGAATAAGAGGATGGTGGACAACACGATAACTTTCTTCAAATATTTGTTGTGCTTCCCAAAATATCTATTTTTCAGTAATCCCAAATGGAAGTAGGCATCACACTTCTATTACATTTTTAATAATCTCAATGTCATGGAAAGAAGTTTCTAGTAATTAAAGCTATCCAAAATATAAAGGGCTGCCTTGTAAGGTAATAAGTTTTCCACTGCTGACCTGATTTCCAGAGTCACAAATCCATTGCCTGCCTGCTCTCTCTCCTTCAGTGGGTAAAAGGCATCTCACATATGGTCTTTTCCATCTTCGCAAACATTATCACTATTCACCCTTTTGCAAAAGCCAACATGCTAGCAGCTCTTCAGAGGTTCTCTCTTTCCCATACCTTCCACATTTAACACAATAGCAAGTATTGTCAGCTTTACCTCCAAAATATACCCAGATTTCTTCCACTCTCTACTGCCTCACCCTTGTCAAAACCATCATAATTTATCACTTTACCTATTGCAATAAGTCTCTCTTTTTATAAAGATTTTATTTTTTTATTTATTTTTTAGATTTTATTTTTTAAAGACTTTATTATTTGACAGAGATCACAAGTAGGCAGAGGCAGGCAGAGAGAAAGGAGGAAGCAGGCTCCCCGAGGAGCAGAGAGCCCAATGCGGGGCTCTATCCCAGGACCCTGGGAACATGATCTGAACCAAAGGCGAAGGCTTTAACCCACTGAGCCACCCAGGCGCCCCTAGATTTTATTTATTTGTTTGAGACTGAGAGAGAGATCACAAGCAGGCAGAGAGGCAGGGGGAAACAGGCTCCCTGCTGAGCAGAGAGCCTGATGTAGAGCTCGATTCCAGGACCCTGAGATCATGACCTGAGCTGAAGGCAGAGGCTTAGCCCACTGAGCCACCCAGGCGCCCCTTATTTACTTTTTTAAAGTGATCTCTTCACCCAACATGGGGCTCGAACTCACAATCCCGAGATCACGAGTCACATACATGCTTTACTGACTGAGCCAGCTGCGCACTCTAGCAATGAGTCTTTTAATCAGTCTTAATGACTCATTCTTAATCTATAATTCATTCTTCACAAAGGTATCAGAACTATATCTGACCCCTATGACTCCCTCTTTCCTGCTTTATTTCTACCACTATTCCCCAGATTCACTAAGCTCCATCCATATCAGGTCTTTTTCTCTCCCTCTATTATATTAATTTCATTTCTGCCGCAGGGCCTGCCTGGAAATGTCTTCAAATGCTCAGATTCCTTCTTGTTATTCAGGTCTGAGCTCAAAGCCTGCTATTCAGAGAGGCCTTCTTCCAGCAGGCTATGTTGCCCTTCTACCCACCCATCATTTATCATACCTCCCTGTTTTAATTTTTCTCATAGCTCTTATCATTATCTGAAATTCTTTGTTTATTGTCTGTCCCCATTTCAACAGGGATCTTGTCTATCAACATTATTTGACCCATACTCTTAATGTCTAGAAGGAACTAGATACATACTAGATGCTCAATTAATATTTGTTTAAACAGTTTTTTTTTTTTTAAGATTTTATTTATTTATCAGAGAGAGGGGGGGGGAGAGAGCAAGCACAGGCAGACAGAATGGCAGGCAGAGGCAGAGGGAGAAGCAGGCTCCCCGCCGAGCAAGGAGCCCGATGCGGGACTCGATCCCAGGACGCCGGGATCACGACCTGAGCCGAAGGCAGCTGCTCAACCAACTGAGCCACCCAGGCGTCCCATTATTTGTTGAATAAATGGATAATCAAATAATTATATAGATGAACTGAATTAATTTCTTACATTTGGTAGGAAATTGGACTAGATAATTACAGATTGCTGAGCATTATAACTCAGTGAGACAGATGACTACGAATTTATTTTTTTACTATTTTATTATTTATTTTAAAAAATTTTTAAAGATTTTACTTATTTATTTATTTGAGAGAGAAGGGAAGAGCAAGAGTGAGAGAGAGAGAGCATGAGTAGGGTAAGGTGCAGGGGGAGCAGCAGGCTCCCCACTGAGCAGGGAGTCCAATGCAGGGCTCAATCCTGGGACTCTAGGACCATGACCTGAGCCTAAGGCAGATGCCCAACTGACTGAGCCACCCAGGAGCCCTTTAAAAAAAATTTTTTTTAACGATTTTATTTATTTATTTGAGAAAGACAGAATGCGAGCAATGGGGGAGTGAGAGAGAGCGACAGAATCTCAAGTGGACTCTGCACAGAGCACAGAACCTGATGTGGGGCTTCATCCCATGACCATGATATCACAACCTGAGCCGAAATCAAGAGTTGGATGCTTAACCAACTGAGCCACCCAGTGCCCCGAGGACTATGTATTTACAACAGTAGCAATCCTCTCTATAGTTCTATTCACTCTTTTCAGCATCCTCGGAGTAGTATCAAAGAAGCCTAAACCAATCCTGAGGGGTTTTCAGGTGGGTGAGATACAACTCTGGGCAAGCGACTCAGGAAACTGGCATTTGAAGAGGACATCTCCAGGCAGGCCCTGTGGCAGAAATGAAATTAATATAATAGAGGGACAGAAAAAAGATTCAGACGACCAAGTAGTTATGCGCAGAGGGTTAAGTACAGGAAATGACTTCTCTCTACAGGAGTATCTTGCTCAAGATTTTAAGGTACAGAGAAAACACTTCCGAGAAACAACCCTTTGCCAGCTTTTTCAGACGCCAATCTCATCCCTGTTTGCCCCATTTACCCAGATCACCAGACCTCATGCTTTTTTAGAAAACGGATTTTGTTAATTTTCATTCCTTACCCTCACCTCACCCTTATTCCATTCATTCTAAAACCCTGCCGATTTTAGAAATTTTTATTTTCCATATCTTATCCTATCAATGGTCCAGGACACTGTTCCATCTATTATTCCCATCTCTCACTTTCTGCTTATCCTTTCCTGCTGCCAATGAAATCCTAAAGTATCTCCATCCTGAAATTCTCTCATTCTTCCCATACCTCAACTGCTCTGAAGTATTCTGTCAGGGTACTCTTCACCTTTGAATTCTCCCAAAGAGCGATTTATACTCCCTGCTTCTATTTCTTTCCTTCCTATTCAGCATCAACATATTCCAGAATAGCTAATGGTCTGCACAGAAGTTCAGACCTCTATATGAAATTACAGACCTGCCACTAGCAATATCTTTGGTACGACTAGAATTTTATTTATTTTATGAAATAAGGCTATCACCTATGCCTATGGCTACAAGCTTCTGAGAAGGTATGGTTTCCCTCAGAAAAGGGAGACATTCTTTCATCTGGAGAATAGAGGGAGGTCCATAAAAAGGAAACCAGAACTCTTACACATATGTATAAGGAAACCAGACCTTGTTCCCTTAGACTTTCAGTTTGATGTGTTTGAGGACTCTCCTAAGAAGTACAAGGTTGGCCTCTGATAAATGGAGCTAGGCCAGGAGCTTCTTGGCAAGATAGGTCTTCTGGGAACCACTTCACTGAAAGACAAGTATCTATTAATTGTAACTTTTGTATTTTTTTTTTCTCTTCTTTTATCTCCTAGTCTTTGGAAAGTCTTGCTACAACATTCCAGGCTTATCTCAGTTGTATTAAGTTGGAGTGGAGAGACAGAATTAGAGGAAATGAAAAGCACTCTGTCCTTCTTGTGCTCCTTCCTTGAGGCTACCAAGAGGGCAGGTACAGTCTTTAGCAATAATTTCCATAGAAAAAGTGTTTTTGTTTGAAGGTTCAAGCACTCTTCCCCACATTCCATTGCAGCCTCTCTACTGAAGGTCCGGTTGCAAAAGACATTGAATAACCTAATTGTAAAACTATTGCCCAATGGAACCTATTTTCATCATTTAAATTGTTAGTGAGCCCCCCAATTTCTCTTAGTTCCCACACTAAGTTAGTTCTAGGTAGTCCTCAACTTTTTCTAATTCTTAGTTCTACTTTCCACCCCTTACTTCTTCCTCCTCAATGACTCTTAAACATCAGGTTCATCTTTGAACAACTTCTCATGTTCTCAGCCTCTCTCACAGAAGAGACTTCAATATTGGGTTTTCACTCTATTCTTTTTTAAGATTTTATTTATTTATTTGAGATAGAGGGTCAGAGGGATAAGCAGATTCCCCACTGTGCAGGGAGCCCCATGCTGGTCTGCTTGATCCTGAGATTTCGGGATCACGACCTGAGCCAAAGGTAGATGCTTAACCCACTGAGTCACTCAACAAACACACTTTTGAATTCAGACCAAATTTATAATTGCCTGCTATGAATCTCCACCTGGATATCCTATAAGTACCTCGAGCTCAACATGCTCAAAACTGATCTTCCAAATCTGCTTGTGCTTTTTCTCCCCTGATTTCCCCACTTGGGTTAATGGCATTAATAATTATCTAGTTCCTGAACTAAAATTTCTGATGCTTCTATCTCCTTCATTTTTAAGCCATCGAGTACTTTCAAAACTGTTTTCAGAAAATGTCCCTTAATATTGAACTAGTTATTGAAAAGATCAAATTTTATTTTGAAAACAGTACTGTTTATAACTGGATATCCATGAACATAAGAATGAAGTTGGACCTCTTCCTCTTCTTCATACTATAAAAATTAACTCAAAATCGTTCACAGATCTAAATGTAGACCTTCTTGACCTGGGTCAGATGAAGCTTTTTGTGATATAATATCAAAAGTACAAGTAACGAAAGAAAAATGAGAGAAATTGGACTTCATCAACATAAAACTTTTGTGTTTCAAAGAATACCATCAAGAAAGCAAAAGAACAACCCATGTAGTCTGAGAAAATATAACTCATATATCTGATAAGGAATGTATCTAGAATATATAAGAATTTACAACTTGGGGGGCACCTGGGTGGCTCAGTTGGTTGAGTGTCTGACTCTTGACCTCTGCTCAGGTTTGTGAGTTCAAAGCCCCATGTTGGGCATGGAGCCTAATTAAAAAACAAACAAACAAACAAACAAACAAACAACAGAATTTACAACTTGGGGCACCTGGCTGGCTCAGTCAGTAGAGCATGTGACTTGTGATCTTGGGGTGGTAAGTTTGAGCCCCACCAAAGGAAATAAAAAATTATAACTTAACAAAATGATAATCCAATAAAAATGGGCAAAGAACTTGAACATACATGTCTCCAAAGAAGATACACAAATGGCCAATAAGCAAAGAACATCTTTAGTCTTTGAGGAAATGCAAATTGAATTCATACTGAGATTCCAATTTACAAACACCAAAATAGCTATAATAAAAAAGAAAATAACAATTGTTGTTCCAAGGATATGGATAAATGAGAACCTTCACAAGTACTGGTGGGTATGTAAAATGGTGTGGTGCTTTGGAAAATAGTTAAATACAGAGTTACTATATGACCTGGCAATTTCACTCCAATGTATGTGTAAGGGAATTGAAAACCTATGTCCACATAAACACATGGATAAGAGGGGTGCCTGGGTGGCTCAGTGGGTTAAGCCTCTGCCTTCGGCCAGGTCATGATATCAGGGTCCTGGGATCGAGCCCTGCCTCGGGCTCTCTGCTCAACGGGGAGCCTGCTTCCCCCTCTCTCTGCCTACTTGTGATCTTTCTTTGTTAAATAAATAAAATCTTCAAAAAAAATGGATAAGAATGTTCATAACATCATTATTCATTATAGTCAAAAATGGAAGAAACCCGGGGTGCCTGGGTGGCTCAGTGGGTTAAAGCCTCTCTGCCTTTGGCTTGGGTCATGATCCCAGGGTCCTGGGATGGAGCCCCGCATTGGACTCTCTGCTCAGCGGGGAGCCTGCTTTTCCCTCTCTCTCTGCCTACTTGTGATCTCTGTCTGTCAAATAAGTAAATAAAAATCTTTAAAAGATTTTTAAAAATTTTAAAAAATGGAAGAAACCCAAATGTTCATTTAGTGATCAATGGGTAAATAAATGCCATATAATCATCATATAACTAAGTATTATTTATTCATAGAAAGGAATGAAGTACATGTTACAATATGGATGAACCTTGAAACATCATGCTAAGTAAAAGAGGCCAGTCACAAAAGGTTATGTATTTTATGATTCCCTTCATGAAATGTCCATAATAGGCAAACCCATAGGAACAGAAAGTAGTTTAGCAGTTGCCAAGGGCTGGGAGAGGTTAAGGAGGAATGCAGAAAGACTGCTAATGATCATGGGGCTAATTCTGGGGTGATAAAAACTGATTCATGGTTGCAAATTTCTGCAAATGTACTGAAAACCCTTGAACACTTTACATAGGTGAGCTCTATTCCTCATGCTCATAGTCACTGCCTTAATTTGCAGTCAATACTAACTTGTCTCATTTTCTTCAATTTCCCCAGGCATAATCATAAACCTCACAACACTATAGTTGCCTTTTAAAAAAGATTTTACTATTTATTTATTTGAGAGCCAGTAAGCTTGGGGGGTAGGGCAAGGAGCAGAGGGAGAGGAACAAGCAGACTGAGCCAAGTGCAGAACCCGAGTCAGGGCTTGATCCCATGACCCTGAGATCATGAGTCAGCCACTTAACACACTGAGCCGCCCAGGTGCGCCTATAGTTGCTTTTTAAAATACAAATCTGGAGGTGCCTGGGTGGCTCAGTTTGTTAAAGTCTCTGCCTTCAGCTCAGGTCATGATCCCAGGGTCCTGGGATCGAGCCCCGCATTGGGCTCCCTGCTCAGCAGGGAGCCTGCTTCTTCTTCTCTCTCTGCCTACTTGTGATCTCTGTCTGTCAAATAAATAAATAAATAAATAAATAAATAAATAAAATCTTACAAAAAATAAAACACAAATCTGTTCTAAGCAAAACATGTAACATGCAAATTATAAAGGATAGACCTTACAAATGCGACCACATAAAGTTAACACTTTCTATTGTTATAAAACACCGTCCAATTAAAAAAAGTTGGCAAGGAAGCATGCAATTAAACGACAAAGGCTTGATTTTCATAATATACAAAGAGATCTTTCAGAGCAATAAAAAGAAGGAAACAACAAAAGACAATAGGCACAGGAACTAGCTTTTGAATGGGAAAAATCAGTAATGGTCAAAACAAAAAGACATCCAAATTTAGTAACAAAACTAACGAAAATGAAAAGGGTTTTGTTTTTGTTTATTTTATGTCCCCTGTAGGGGTTGGTAAAAATTATGACGACTGACAATACTGAAGCCTGGCTCAAGTTTTAGAAAATAGACACTCGGAATAAATGTAAAATTTATAAACTTTTTTAGACAGCAGCTTAACCCTATCTACCAAAATTTGAATATTCATACGTTTTGATCCATGATTTCTGCTGTGCAGAGATCCTATAAAATACTGCCACAGTATATACAGATTCAAGTACAAAGATGATCACTGTAGCATGGACTTAAAGGAAAAGTCTGGACACAAGACCAATGTCTAAGGAAATTTGTTTTTTAAAAAATGTTGCCTATTATCTCACCTTGCACTATTACTCCCCCTGACTTAGCAGTTACAACATTGATATTTTTTTCAATTTCCCAGGAAATATCTAAGCTCTGTTGGTTAGGGCCCTGTAAATATGTTCCCTCTGCCAAGAATGCTCTTTTCTTCCAAAGTTATCATATTCTTTTAGGTCCCAGCTTCACTGTCACTACTAAGAAAGGCCTTCCCTGCTCAATCTTCCTAAAGAAGATCCTTCTCTGCTAATTTCTGTTTAAGCGCTTATTGCTGGGGCACCTGGGTGGCTCAGTGGGTTAAGCCACTGCCTTCAGCTCAGGTCATGATCCAGGGTCCTGGAATCGAGTCCCGCATCAGGCTCTCTGCTCTGCAGGGAGCCTGCTTCCCTCTCTCTCTCTGCCTGCCTCTCTGTCTACTTGTGATCTCTCTCTGTCAAATAAATAAATAAAATCTTAAAAAAAAAATAATAAAGTGCTTGTTGCTTCCTTCAATCCCCAGCTTGATATCTGCTGTAGAGTGGGCTCTCCGTAACTGGAGAATGAATAAATGGTATAGCTATCAATAAAATACAATGTCATTCTTAAAAAGAATAAAATATAACTATATATATTGACTTGAAAACTTGTCTGAGTATATGTTTATTCACTGTCTATTTTACTCTTTTTTTTCAAGTAAGCTCTTTGCCCATTGTGGGGCTTGAACTCACAACCCCGAGATCAAGAGCCTCATGCTCCACTGACTGAGACAGCCATGTGCCTCTCTTCACTGTGTATTTTAAAAATAATATATATTCACTATAAAAAAAAAAGAGAGAAGAAGTACATAAATATGTAAAGTAAAAAGATGGGCACCTGGGTGGCTCAGTGGGTTAAGCCTCTGCCTTCGGCTCAGGTCATGATCTCAGGGTCCTGGGATGGAGCCCCATGTGGAGATCCACATCCATCCCTAGGTCTGGCTCCTTGCTCAGACGGTGTCTGCTTCTCCCTGCCCCCCTCTTTTTATTTATTTATTCATTTATTTATTTATTTAAAAGATTTTATTTATTTATTTGATAGAGAGAGATCACAAGTAGACAGAGAGGCAGACAGAGAGAGAGAGAGGAAAGCAGGCTCCCTGCTGAGCCGAGAGCCCGATGCGGGACTTGATCCCAGGACCCTGAGATCACGACCTGAGCCGAAGGCAGGGGCTCAACCCACCGAGCCACCCAGGCGCGCACCCCCCTTTTTAAAAGATTTTATTTATTTATTTGACAGAGCGATCACAAGTAGGCAGAGAGGCAGAGAGAGAGGAGGAAGCAGGCTCCCCGCTGAGCAGAGCCCGATGCAGGGCTCCATCCCAGGATGCTGGGATCATGACCCAAGCTGAAGGCAGAGGCTTTAACCCACTGAGCCACCCAGGCGCCCCTCCATGCCCCCCAAGTGCCTGCTCGTACATGTGGGAGTGTCCTCTCTCTCTCAAAGAAAATCTTAAAAAAAAAAAAGAGAAGATACTATTACTTCAAAAAAGGCAAAGTATGGTTAGAATGATCTCATTGTTATGAAATGAATGAGTCATATATAAATACACTGCACACATATACATGTGCACAGGAAAAATATGGAGCATTATACTAAATGATTAATTCTAGTGAGTAGGATTATAAAGAACTTTTAGCACTTTATCCGACATATATTTCTCTGGAATAAGTGAAGAAGGGGGGAAAAAAAGAAGTATGCTTTGTTTTATAGTAAATATAGTGAAAAATATTTCTAAACATTGATCTAATTATATCACTCTTGTGCTCAAAATTCTTCAATGATTGTTGCCTGCAATGCAAAATTCTTATTGATGAAAGTGCTAAGCACTCAAAACCTTACACAACTGACCTTGATTTCCACCCTCCCAATTCACTCCTTAATCTGGTCACACAGACTACCTCTGTACTATTTTTTTTTAAGTTTATTTATTTATTTATTTTGGGGGGGAGAGGCGGAAGGAGAGGTAGAAGAGACTCCTGCCAAGTGGGGAGTCTCATGCGAGGCTCGATCCCAGGACCCGGAGATCATGTCCTGAGTCAAAGTCAAGAGTCGGGCATCGCATCTCTGTACTCTTGGTGTTATATTTTCTCTCTTTGAAATATAGTTATTTAATGTTTCTGCCAATTGCCATACCGTTAAGGCCCAGCTCAAATGTCCCCTCCACTTGTGCTCTTTCCAAAACTTAAAAACAATTAATTATGCTCTCTGGAGCATAATTAACATAACAGTACCTTTTCTTTTTTTTTTTTTAAAGTTCTATCATAGAACTATCCATGACCTTGTTAGGTATTAAAGTTGAATGCACACATTAATTTCTTTAGTTTTCCTTCGTTGTCTCCCTGCACTCAGTACAGGGCCTAGAATTATAAAGTAGCAGTTATGTGGGGCAGAATGGCAATGGGCCACATCACCGCAGAATTCGCAGTCTTATGAGAGACAGAAGCATAGGGAGACATATGAGACCCATAAACTCCCATAGTGACCCCACAGAAGACTCCACAGATTGTCTGCATCCCCCAGATTACCAGGCCTATCGGAGTTTATGCGACTCCTCTCCCCGCACCCCAGCAGTGCATGACTTCTGGTCTCGCAGAGGGGACTTGGGGGACAGATAAAAAATTCTGGCAGAAGGAAGGGTGTGGCAGTGTCCGGGATGGCTTCCTCTTTGAGAAGGTAAGTTGAGAAAGACCTGAAGACTTGCTGCTTGTTGACCCGCCAATATAGGAGGGAGGAGAGAAGAGAAAATAGTGTTCTAGGTTGAGCGTACAATATGAGAAGGAGCTTGAAGGACAGAGTATGGTATATTTGTGATCCTGCAAAAAATTTCTGCATAGAAGTGCAGAGGGCCAAGGGATGAGAAGAGGCTGGGAAGCAAGAAGGGATCATAATCACAAACGGCCTAATAAGCTAGGTTAAGGAGTTTGGACTTTATTCTGAGTACCACAGAGAGCTAGCAGGTTTAGCACATTAATAATACGAGCATGAAATTTAGAAAGATTACAGACAAAGATTACTAAAACTCTTCAGGGGCTTTTCAGATGACAATGACTTGAACTGAGATCCTGGCAGGTGAGCTCAGAACACCAGCTATAGAAAGGGCTTAAAACACAAACCTCAGGCAAACCTTTGTTTTCAAGTAAATTTCCTTGAGAGGCAAGTCTTATGATTTCTTGTTTGATTTGGTTTTTCTTAAACTTCAGATGGCAAAATAAGATATAGGCATAGTTGTGACAAAGCAAGGAAAATAACAGAACCACTTGGGGCGCCTGGGTGGCTCAGTGGGTTAAAGCCTCTGCTTTCAGCTCAGGTCATGGTCCTATGGTCCAGGGATTGAGCCCCACATCAGGCTCCCTGCGAAGCCTGCTTCTCTGTCTCCCACACTCCCTGCTTGTGTTCCCTCTCTGTCAGATAAATAAACAAGATTTTAAATAACAACAACAACAACAACAAAAGAACCTGACCTGGGGGTATTCATTCAATCAACATTTACTGATCAACTATTATATATTGAGTCTTTGGGACAATTCTCTGTGTACCCATAGACATATATTTTTATGACTTAAAGCCACTGGTAAGCTTCTAGATATGTGCTAGCAGATCATGGAGAAGAGCCTTTCTGAGAGCTGGTGGCCCTCCTTGTAGAAGAAAGTCTTTTAGAAAAAATTTCAGCTAATCTCAGTTTGTTTCTCTAGAACAAAGGCAAGATTACATATTCATTAGAAGATCAGGTGCTGACTAACTTAGCATTTACTCCCCTTTAGCATTCATGACCTTGAATTCTATTGGTTTGGGAAGAATAACCTCTCATTTATCCTCTACAAGGAGCCTGTGCAGATTGACCTCTCCCTATCTCTCTCTCCCATGTTGGAAAGAGCTATTCTTCCTCAGGCACGCCACACTTTCAATTTCCCCATGTCTGGGGCATGTTTATTTTCATCTCCAATTGTTCCATATCACTTTCTTTCTCCTGCTTGGCTTTTATCACCGCCACTTTGGAGCCATAGATAACACTTCATAACCTAAGGACAAAAACTATTTGGAATGTTGGGTACTCAGACAGGGAGAGGTGTGTGGGAGGGGGCCTAGGCAGGAAAAGGGGAAAGATGAGGTACGCTGACACCCCCTGGCAGTAGGTAGGGGAATCTCCATTTGCAAAATCCTGGAGAAATGGTGACTCATTGCTTATGAGTCAGAGTCAGGTTCTGGAAACTCTAAAGTTTCTTCCCGTTTAAAAGTTTTACAATTGTCATTGTAAGATTTCACCAACATGTCTATTCATAAGGTTGATAGGTAAAGAGAAATAAATCATTCTTCACTGAAATTAGGATTGAGGACTTGAGATTCAGAAAAATCTGGGAATAATAGGAGTTAAGTTTCTGGGATTTCCTACAGTTCCTTCAGTAGATTCCTATAAAATTCATCCAAAACATTGCAACCTTTTGCCTCTAACTTTTGGCTCTTCTTATGATCCAGTCACCAGTGAGACAAAATTACAGGCATACCTTGTTTTATTGCACTCTGCTTTCCTGTGCTTTGCATTTTGTATAAATTTGTATCAATTTGTATTTGTATAAATTTCCTGTGCTTTTGCATTTTGTATAAATTTAAGGTTTGTGGCAACCCTGTGTTGAGCAAGTCTACCAGCAATGTTCTTCCAACAGCATTTTCTCACTTGGTCTCTGTCACATTTGGTGATTCTCACAATATTTCAAAATTTTTCACTATTATTATATTTGTTAAGACGATCTATGATCAGTGATCTTTGTTGTTACTGTTGTAATTGTTTTGGGGTGCTCCCGAATGTGCCCATGTGAGGTGATGAACTTAATGGATAAATGTTGTGTGTGTCCTGACTGCTCCACTGGTTGGCCATTCCCCTCTCTCCCTCCCCTTGGGTCTCCCTACTTCTTGAGACACAACAATATTGAAATTATGAATGAATGAAACCCTATGACAGTCTCTAAGTGTTAAAGTGAAAGAAGAATTATAAGTCTCTCACTTTAAATCAAAGCTAGAAATGATTTAGCTTAGTGAGCAAGTAATGTTGAAAGCTGAGATAGGCCTCTTGCATCAGTTAACCAAGTTGTAAATACAAAGGTAAAGTTCTTGGAGAAAGTGGAAAGTGTTATTCCAGTGAACATGGTAATGATAAGGAAATGCAAAATCCTCATGGCTGACACAGAAAAAGTTTTAGTGATCTGAATAGAAAATCAAACCAGTTACAACATTTCCCTTGAGCCACAGCCTAATATAGACCAGGGCCTAAGTCTCTTTAATTCTAGGAAGGCTGCGAGAGGTAAGGAGTAGCAGGAGAGAAGTTTAAAGCTAATGGATATTGGTTCATGGGTTTCAAGGGTTTCAAGGAAAGAAGCCATCTCCATAACAACAAAGTACAAGGTGAACCAGCTGATGGAGAAGCTACAAGAAGTTTCCAGAAGATCTAGCTCAGATCATTAATGAAGGTGGCCATACTCAGTGACAGATATTCAATATATGCAGACAGCCTTCTATTGAAAGAAGGTGTCATCTAGGACTTTCATGGCTGGAAAGGAGAAGTCAGTGCCTGGCTTCAAAGTTTCAGAGGACAGGCTGACTCTTTCCTAGGGGCTAATGCAGCTGGTGAATAAGCTGAAACCAGTCTCATTCACCATTTGAAAATCCTAGGGTCCTCAAGAGTTATGCGAAGTCTACTCTGCCTGTGCTCTCTAATTTAGAGCAACAATCTGCCTGTGCTCTCTAATTTAGAATAGCAAAGCCTGGATGACAGTGCATCTGTTTATAACATGGTTTGCTGAGTATGTTAAGCCCACTGTTGAGACCTACTACTTAGAAGAAAAGATTCCTTTCAAATATGACTGCTCACTGACACTGCACTTGGTCACCCAAGAGTTCTGATGGAGATGCCCACTGAGAGTCACATTGTTTTCATGCCTAAGACAACATCCATTGTGTAGGCCATGGATCAAAGAATAAGTCTACTTTAAGTCTATTATTATTATTTTAAAATATTTATTTATTAGAGAGAAAGTGTGTGGGGGGGGGAAGGGCTAGAGGTAGAGCAAAAGAGAAGCTCAAGCAGACTCCCTGCTGAGCACAGAGCTTGATGTGGGGCTTAATCCCAGGACCCAGAGGTCATAAACTGAGCCAAATTCCAGAGTTGCACGCTTAGCCAGCTAAGCCACCCATTTGCCCCTCAAGTCTTATTATTTAAGAAATACATTTTGTGGGGTGCCTGGGTGGCTTAGTGGGTTTAGCGCCTGCCTTCGGCTCAGGTCATGATCTCAGGGTCCTGGGATCGAGTCCCGCATCAGGCTCTTTGCTCAGCAGGGAGCCTACTTCCCTCTCTCTCTCTCTGCCTGCCTCTCCATCTACTTGTGATTTCTCTCTGTCAAATAAATAAATAAAATCTTAAAAAAAAAAAAAAAGAAATACATTTTGTGAGGCCAAAATAGCTATAGCTAATACAGATAATGATTCTTCTGATGGATCTGGGCAAAGCAAATAAAAAACCTTCTGGAAGGGATTTGCCATTTAAGATTTATTTATTTATTTTGGGGGGGAGAAAGAGAGACTATAAGCGTGTGCAAGCAGGGGGAGGGGCAAAAGGAGAGGGAGAGAATCCTTAAGCAGACCCTTGCTGAACACAGAGCCCAGTGCGGGGCTTGATCCCAGGACCCTGGGATCACCACCTGAGCCGAAGGCAGACAGTTAACCAACTGTGCCACACAGACACCCCAGGGATCACCATTTTAGATGTCATTAAGAACATTTGTAATTTGGGGCACCTTGGTGGCTCAGTTGGTTAAGTGTCTACCTTCGGCTCAGGTTGTGATCCCAGGGTCCCGGGATCCAGTGCAGCTCTGTACTCAGCAGGGAGCTTGCTTTTCCTTCTCCCTCTGCCTGCCTCTCCCCTGTTTGTGCTCGATCTCTGTCAAAAAAACAAAGTCTTAAAAAAAAAAAAAAGAACATTTGTGATTCATGGGACGAGGTCACAGTATCAACATGGACCAGAGTTTGGAAGAAGGGGATTCCAGCTCTCACTGATGACTTTGAGAAGTTCACAATCTCCGTGGAGAAGGAACCACAGATAGGGTGGAAACATCAAGAGATCTACAGTCAAGCAGAACCTGAAGATGTGACTGAACTGCTCCAATCACATGATCAAACTTGAACAGATGAGGACTTGCTTCTTATGGATGAGCAAAGAAAGTGGTTTCTTGAGGTGGAATCTACTCCTGTTGAAATGACAACAAAGTACTTAGAATATTACATAATCTTAGCTGATAATTGAGAGGATTGACTCCAATTTTGAAAGAAGTTCTTCTGTGAGTGAAATGCTATCAAACAGCATCACACACTACAGAGAAATAGTTTGTGAATGGAAGAGTCAATCAAGGGGTGGAGGGGTACTTCACTGTTTTCTTATTTTTAAGAGATTGCCATGGGGACAGAGTTGGTAGAGCATGTGACTCTTGATCTGGGGCCTTGGGTTCAAGCCCCATGTTGATCCTAGAGCTTATGAAAGAAAAAGAAAGCAATAAAGATAGAAAGAAATTGCCACCACCACCCTCATCAGTCATCAGCCATGAACATCAAGATGAGACTCTCCACCAGCAAAAAGAGCTCATTGAGAGCTCAGAGGATGGTTAGCATTTTTAAGCAATAAAGCATTTTTATATTAAGATATGTCCATTGTGGACACCTGGGTGACTCAGTGGGTTAAGCAACTGCCTTTGGCTCAGATCATGGTCTCAGAGTCCTGGGATCAAGTTCCATATCAGGCTCCTTGCTCAGCGGGGAATCTGCTTCTCTCTCTGCCTGCTGCTCCCCCTGCTTGTGTTGTGTTTTGTCTGACAGATAAATAAAACCTTATATAAAAAAAAAAGATATGTACGTTATTCTTAAATTTAGTGTGATGCTAGTATACATGTAGTAGACTATGGTAAAGTGTACACATAACTTCTATACTCCCAGGGAAGCCATAAAATTCATTTGATTTGCTTTATTGTGATATATTTTATTGTGCTGGTCTGGAACTGAATCTGCAATATCTCTGAGCTATATCTGTATTACCTAGGCCCTCTGTTTAAGGAGTGCAATATGTTTTGAAGAAAAGCAATTCATTCTTAACAGGAGGGATGAAAGAAACAGGTAGAGTTGTCAGGTTTAGCAAAAAAAAAAAACAAACAATGCCATTAAACTTGAATTTCAAATGAATAATGAATACTTAAAATTTTATTTATTTATTTATTAGAGAGAGAGAGAGAGAAAATGAGAGAGCATGAGAGGGGAGAGGTCAGAGGGAGAAGCAGACTCCTGGCTGAGCAGGGAGTCTGATGAGGGACTCGATCCCAGGACTCCAGGATCATGATCTGAGCTGAAGGCAGTTGTTTAACTAACTGAGCTACCCAGGTGCCCTAATGAATACATTTTTTTTTTAAAGATTTTATTTATTTATTTGACAGAAAGAGACCACAAGTAGGCAGAGAGAGAGGAAGGGAAGCAGGCTCCCTGCTGAACAGAGAGCCCGATGCAGGGCTCAATTCCAGGTCCCTAAGATCATGACCTGAGCTGAAGGCAGAGACTTTAATCCACTGAGCCGTCCAGGCACCCCCCCTAATGAATACTTTTCATACTATTAATACACCCATGAAATGTTTGAGACATACTGATACCAAAAACTAGTTTATCTGGCAACCTGAACCAGGTAGCTAAAGTTCCATCTCATAGGTTGTCAGGAGGATTATATCAGATAAAGTGGCAAAGTACCTAATACATACTAGTAAACAAAAGTTCTTCTGGCCTCTCCTTAGGCTGAGGAATATGATACTAATAATTTTCAATTATTCATGTGTAGATTGTCCTAGTCACCCAGCATACTTCTGGTGCATTTCTGACCCCCCCCAATCCATCTGTCCCATCTACAGAAATGAAACATGAAAAATACTTAGTATTAAGTGAAGCACAATTATAAAAGGAAATCTGAGGGGCGCCTGGGTGGCTCAGTTGTTTAAGCACCTGCTTTTTGCTCAGGTCCTGGGATCATGCCTAACATTGAGCAGGGAGCCTGCTTCTCCCTCTCCCTCTGCCTCTCCTCTCTGCTTGTGTGTGTCTCTGTCTCTCTCTCAAATAAATACAATCTTTAAAAATAAATAAATGAAAGGAAATCTGCTATGAGATGGTGGTCATAAATATTGCCGTGTAAGCATACAACAGTTTCCATTAGCACAATCACTTTTACACTACGCAGTTCAGCTGTTAGAAAGAACTTACAGTATAAGTGTAAAGTGTTACAAACGCCATACTTTGGCTGAGTTCTGCTTTGAGGTTTAGCTCTGCAGCATCAGTGCTAACATTGAATTATGGGAGGACTGAGTAAAAAATACAAAAGTTCTTTGGAAATAGCAAAGCTCTGAGCTCTTGGCACTGAGTCCCACCAAGCACTGGAAGTGAGGATTCCTTGAACCAGAGGTCAGGAGATAGCCCATCCCATAGGCGGTCATACCTCAGAGGCATTTCTCTTCATATGTAGCTTAGGAAATCAGACTGTTATTTGCACGGCAAAATGACTACATCGCTTCCTGGGGTAACTCCTTAACTCCCACTCCCCACAATGGACACCCCATCTTTACCTCCTCCTCGGTTATGTCAATTGCAGTTTCATGCCAGTTGCAGTTCCTATTTTCTGATGACAGGGCTTCTGGGTTTTGTTTTGCTTGAAGAGCCATTGTCAACATCCCTCCCCAGAACATTACATTTGTTGCATATCATTATCACTCAACATGCATAGTTAACATCAGGGTTTACTCTTGGTGTTGTACCTTCCATGTGTCCGGACAGACGTATAATGACTTGTATCTCCCATTACAGTATCATACAGGGTAGTTTCACTGCCTAAAACATCCTCTATGTTCCACTTACTCATCCCTTCTTTCTCCTCCAACCCACATGTAATGAAATAATTTTCCAGATCTTCAACTTTCATGAAATAGCTTTTCTTAAGAATGCGCCTGGTTTGCTCTTTTTTCTTTCCCACTTTTCACTGCTTTATCCTCCTTTGCAAAAGAAACACATATCTCTAACCCATCTTAAATATTTACTGTGGGCGAGGCACCTGGGTGGCTCAGTGGGTTAAAGCCTCTGCTCAGGTCATGATCTCAGGGTCCTGGGATTGAGCCCTGCATCGGGCTCTCTGCTCAGCAGGGAGCCTGCTTCCTCCTCTCTCTCTGCCTGCCTCTGCCTACTTGTGATCTCTGTCTGTCAAATAAATAAATAAAATCTTTAAAAATATATATTAAAAAAAAATTTTAAAATTTTTACTGTGGTATGATAGGCAAAATCTGAGAGTGCATAGCTCCTGAGGGACAGAGCTATGGCACTCATTATGGCATTGATGGGAAATATTAAAGCAGGCAATGCCTTAGTTCAACCAGTGTTACTCAAAGTGTGATCATCAGTGAATGAGACAACATCAGCATCCCCTGGGAGCTCAGGAGACAAGCAAATTTTCAGCTCCACCCTGGGCCTGCAGAGTCAGAATGCCTGCAGGGTGGGACCAAGAAATCTGTATTAACAAGACTTACAAGTGCCTCTTACATGTGCTGCTAAGATTTTATTTATTTATAAATACGATTTTTTTTTTAAAGATTTTATTTATTTATCAGAGAGAGAGGGGGGGAGAGAGCAAGCACAGGCAGACAGAGTGGCAGGCAGAGGCAGAGGGAGAAGCAGGCTCCCCGCTGAGCAAGGAGCCCCAGAATGCTGGGATCATGACCTGAGCTGAAGGCAGCTGCCCAACCAACGGAGCCACCCAGGTGTCCCTATAAATACAATTTTTAAAAAAATATATTTTATGTATTTATTTGAGAGAGAGAGAGAGAGCGCGCGCATGAGCAGGGTGGAGAAGAGCAGGGAGAGGGAGAAGCAGACCCAGGACATTGGGATCATGACCCAGGCCGAAGGCAGACACTCAACTGAGCCACCCAGGTGCCCCAGTGTGCTAAAGTTTTAGAAGCATCAACTGGTAAAGAAGCCCTCTACAAAGTTCCATAGCTTTTGTCTGTCTTAGAATTAAGAAGGAAGATGGTTGACACAGGGATATAAATTAACATTTTTAAAAAGATTTTATTTATTTATTTGACAGAGAGATCACAAGGAGGCAGAGAGGCAGGCAGGGAGAGAGGAGGAAGCAGGCTCCCCACCAAGCAGAGAGTCAGATGTGGAGCTCGATACCAAAACCCTGAGATCATGACCTGAGCTGAAGGCAGAGGCTTAACCCACTAGGCCACCCAGGCACCCCTATACATTAACATTTTTACTTGAAATAAAAAAACCTTAGACTTTTTTTGACAGAAAGTGTAAATGGGCTTACTTGTTTGCCATTTGGTTTTTATTTCTACAAACTCAATGAACTATGTCTCTATCTAAAGGTTTCCAGACACAAAAATGTACAAGGCCTATGGGTATGTCTGTGCGGTTGAGGGGGGGAAGTGGAAGCTGAAACCTGGTTGTGCAGCTTCCCAGGGAGGGCAGGAGCTGAAACAGTCGCAGTCCACCGGACAGGCCCTGCTCTTCTGCCAAAAGGAGGGACATCTTTTTCTTTGCACAAGGGCACCATCTCTGGAAAACCTGTTCATTCTGCTTTTTCCCTGGGGGACATCTTTTCCAAATGTGCGCAGAGGCACTGGGAAGTCTAGCAGTGGCCCTCAAAGCATATACCTCACATACCAGAGTGCAGAAAATTAATCCCTGTGAGCTATTTAGACATTAAAAATTTTATTTTAGATGCTAACTTAAAAATGTGTGAGGAGGTATATAGTTTTTCAAAATTGTGAGTAAATAAAAAAGAAGAAGAAATGAAGAAGATCACTGCTTCTGTCCTTCTTTCAGTATTGCTCTGGTGCTCACTTCCCACTGTAATACCGCAGGTCTGCAAGTCTCTTCCTTTCTCTGCGGTTCCTTCTTTTGGCCTTTACTTCTTCTTAAGTATACTTGGGGCTCCTGGGTGACTCAGTGGGTTAAGCCTCTGCCTTCAGCTTGGGTCATGGTCTCAGGATCCTGGGATGGAGCCCCACAATGGGCTTTCTGCTCCACAGGGAGCCTGCCCTCCCCCCACCCTGGCCTGCCTCTCTGCCTACTTGTGATCTTTCTCTGTCAAATAATCAATTAAAAAAAAAAATCTTAAAAAAAAGTATACTTGGAGCACAATGTAACATTAGTTTCAGGTGTACAGCATGTGATTCCACAGTCTGTGTGGCATGCTACATTCATAGTAGCTCTGGTTACCATCTGTCACCATACAATATTATTAGAACACCATCAGCTATATTCCCTATGCTGTATATTCCCTATCCCCAAACTTATTCATTCCATGCCTGGAAGCCTGTATCTCCCACTCTCCCTCACCTATTCTGCCCATCCTCATATTTTCTTCCATTCTAGCAAAAAAAAAAAAAAAAAGAAGAAGCGTGTTCTCTACATTTCTGAGTCCGTTTCTGTTTTGTTTTGGTTTTGGTTTGTGTGTGTGTTCATTTGTGCGGTAGATTCCATATACAAGTGAAATCATTCAGTATTTGCCCTTCCCTGTCTGACTTATTTCACCTACTATAATACCCTCCAGTTCCCTCCACATTGTCACAAATGGCAAGATTTTATCCTTTTTTATTGCAAATATTTCATAATATAGACACATCTTCATTTGCAAATATCTTTTCCCATTTGGTAGGTTGCTTTCTTGTTTTGTGGATGATTTTCTTCTCTGTGCCTATCTCTTTATTTTGATATAGTCCCAATCGTTTATTTTTGCTTTTGTTTCCCTGGCCTAGGAAAATGTGGCTAAGGCTGATGTGAGAGAGATTACTGCCTATGCTGTCCTCCAGGAGTGTTACGGCTTCAAGTCTCACATGCAGGACTTCGATCCATCGCGTTGTTGTTTGTGTGAGGCGTAAGAAAGGGTGGCATTTACTTCTGCAGCACATGCACCATACCCTTATGTTGAGACAGCTTCCTTTCATCTTCTTCTTAATCTGTTGCCTAAATGTTCTCAGGTTTATTCTCTTCTCTTGAGAGCTTCGCCCCTTCATCGTTAGGAACCGTGACATCTTTAGCCTTACTAAATACACCAGGCCCCACGTCACTTGTCACTTGTCGCTTGCCTCACCTCCGCTAGACCTGCGATCCATTTTCGTTTCCGGGGCTCACGGACTAGGGAGGGCGTCTCGAGGATCTACACTGCCACCTGGCGACCTACTGTGAAAGAGCGCTGGCGACCCCAGGGCGCTAGTAACAGCATAGCAACCAGGCTGACGTCGGAGGCGCAGAAGCACCAGTCGTGGGCGCAACAGACAGCGAGAACCCCCTCTCCTTTCGTCACAACATTTTCTCTGCCTGGAAGGATCTTTCCAAAAATTTCTCTCAAAACTCTCTCACCTTCCCAACTCCAGAGTAAATGCCACTTTTCCATGATCTCTTTTCTGAGCTTCCGAATTAGGAGTATCTCACTCCCGTTCGAGTTCCACCGACTGATTTGGGATCTCCCTAGTAATTTTTACGGAGCTCCACTTTGCCTCTTCCAAACTATTTCTCAAAACCTCAGATCCTTTGAGGTACATGCCATCAGGGTACTGTAATCATCTGCTGACAATCCTGGGTTACTTCCCCTCTTTCCCTGGAAATTTGAAGACCTGATTCATTCCTTCGCTTACACCACTCCTACCATCATCATTCCTAGTGACTTTGTCATCCATGGAAATAGTGTGCTGGCCTCTCAACTCCTTGTCCACTCATTTCCAGTCATCTTGTTTTCCAGCCCACCTCAGTCGCTTAGTCCCATGGTGACCCCCCTGTCCAGGTCATTAATAATAAATACATTCCTTCCAAAACCTGTTTCTCACATCTCACACTGACCCTCACCTCCTCTGCAACAGTTTCTTAATAGACATGAGATCTCTAAGCCAGCAGCCCTATCAAGTTTTCATTGCCCATCACTCTTCTTCTGGTTCTACTTCCCACATCACCCGCCTTAAATTGTTGCAGTCATCACTCTCTACACATTCTTCTGCACAAACTTGGAACTCCCTGGCATTTCCTCCCTTCCTGTTGTATTCCTCACTAAAATCCCAACCCTTGGTTAATTTCAACCCTACTTAACTCTGCTTGCTTGCTCTAACTAAGCAAACTTAGGTGAGGAAAGAAATCCACAACCCTGCTAACTGGTCCCACACTAAATTTAGATGATAATCTCAAGTGCTCTCAGCATTGCTCTGCAAAGCTTTATTTTCCAAAATCAATTAACTCTCTATTCTTCAAAAAAACAATTTCATACCTTTTCCTTGCTCTTGAAATTTCTAAGATCTCTTCTTCCTTTTTCACTCTCAATTGATAATCTCATTTCTAATTTCATTAGAAACCTAGATAAGAGAATTTCCTCATTATGTTACTTCACTACCAAATCTCCTGGTTTGACGATGTCAGTATCCACACACTCAGCTTCCCTCCTGTTAAAATGGGTGATGTAGCTCTTGCTCCCATCTGGTAAGGCCAGCCTCTCCACTAGAAAACTGGATCTCTTTCCTTCTTGTCTTACTCAAGAATTCTTTTTAAAGATTTTTTTATTTATTCATTTGAGAGAGAGAGAGAGAGAGCGAGCATATAAGCGAGAGCACAAACAGGGGGAAAGGTCAGAGGGAGACCCTTTCTGAAAGGGTCAGAGAAGCATACTCCCCACTAAGCAGGGAGCCCGATAACGCAGGGCTTGATTCCAGGACCCTGACCATGACTTGAGCTGAAGGCAAATGTTTAACCCACCGAGCCATACAGGTGCCCCATAACAAGGCTTTCCCTTATAGGTAAAGACAAAATTCAGAAAAGTGGAGACTTCAGGCATGGTGAGAAGCTAGAGGGGAATCGTAACACTATCTATAAGACTAATTCTTAAGCAGGGAGATGGGTGTAAGATGTTCATTTCAAAAATTCTTGCCTTTTTAATAAAGATGATGCTGAAAATGAAGAAGAAAGCCCCTGATCCTCCCAAAGTGAAAAACAAAGGATTTAAAGGCCAAAAAAGCAGTGCTAAAAGGTGTCCACGCATTACGGCTCCATAGGCAGCCCAAACATCCTCAGAAGAGCACCCCCAGGAGAGACAAGCTTGAACATTATGTCTTCATCAATTTCCCCTGACCAGTGACTCAGCCATGAAGAAGGAAGACCACAACATTCTTCCAGTCACTGTGGATGTCAAAGTCTACAAGCACCAGACCAAACGGGTATGAGGAAGCTCTGTGACATTGACATAGTCAAAGTCAACATTAGGCCTGATGGAGAGAAGGTCCATGTTCAACTGACTCCTGACTAGGATGCTTTGGATGTTACCAAAGAAACTGGGATCATCTAAACTGAGTCCAGCTGGCTAATTCTAAATATATATATTTTTTGCCATAAAAAATTCTTTTTTTTAAAAAGATTTTATTTAGGTATTTGATAAAGAGATAGAGAGAGAGGGAGCACAAGCAGAGGGATTGAGAGAGGGAGAAGCAGGCCTCCCTGAGCAAGAAGCCCAATGCAGGGCTTGATCCCAGGACCTTGGGATCATGACCTGAGCTGACAGCAGACATTTAATAACTGAGCCACCCAGATACCCCATCCATAAAAAATTCTTATAACACATATATTCCTTTATAGAAAGGAAATAATTATTCTCTCTCTTTAGGAAGGAAATAAGTCCCTCTCAAGAGGAGCACCCCATATCTGGGCTCCCTTTAAAGTAAAATTCTTCCCATTCCTTAAACCACTCTTTATTAAACCTGCTCCAGTAGGCTTTTGTCCCTCTGCTGTATCTGAACTACTCTGTCAAGGTCATCAACAAACTCCATCTTACCAAATCCAACGGCCAATTCTCTATCTTTCCCACCCAACCACTCAAAAATCTCTGACAAAACTAATCACTCAAATAAATTTCCTCCCTTGGCTTTTGATACATCAGTCTGTCTTGGTTTCCAGTTCCTGCCTTTTCTCACCATTCCTTTTTTTTTTTTTTTTTTAAACATATTATTTATTTATTTGACAGAGAGACTGCAAGTAGACAGAGAGGCAGGCAGAGAGAGAAGGGGAAGCAGGATCCCCACTGAGCAGAGAGCCCAATGTGGGGCTCGATCCCAGGACCCTGAGATCATGACCTGAGCTGAAGGCAGAGGCTCTAACCCACTGAGCCATCCAGGCACCCTTAGACCCATGGCTTTAAACACAATTTATATTGAATCTCAGTCTCCAGTTTGGACCCGGTCTCTTAAGCTACAAAACTGGATGTCTCTACAAGGAGGGCTACATGGAAATCTCAAACCCAGGAGTGCTCCAGGCTCCTGTCCGTTCCTCCCCTAACTTGTGCTTCCTCCAATTTTCCTACCTCAACTGCTTAAGCTTTAAAAAAAAAAAAAGGAACTACTATTAAGTTCTGTACTACATTCACACCCTCTGCCCGATTCATTAGCAGGTCCTGCCTGCTGAACTGACCTCTTTTCCTACCCCTACTTTTCTTACCTATTATTACCACTTTTACCCAACCCAACATGATCTCTACCAATATGCTAATCACTGACCTACCTGCTTCTATACTTGCCCCCATAGTTTATTCTCCAACCGACAGGTTTAGTGACCTCTTAAAAACATAAATCTACTCTTATTTCTCCCCCGTTCAAAACCCTTCCAATGGCATGATATCAAATTAAAAAAAAAATTAAACATCTCATCATGGTCTGCCAGGCCCTAGGTGATTCAGCCCTGCCTCCCCAATCTCATTTCTTATTCTTCTTGATGTGCTACCCTCCTCCCTTGCTGTTCTTGTAATGGTCTTTGGGCCAAATGTAGCCTATCACCTGTTTTTTTTGTTGTTGTTGTTTTTTGTAGTTTGTTTGTTTTATTGCCTTTTTAAATTTTATTTTTTTATTTGATAGAGAGAGACACAGCAAGAGAGGGAACACAAGCAGGGAGAGTGGGAGAGGGAGAAGCAGGCTTCCCGCTGAGCAGGGAGCCCCATGCAGGGTTGACACCAGGACCCTGGGATCATGGCCTGAGCTGAAGGCAGACACCTAACGACTGAGCCACCCAGGAGTCCCCTGTTTTATTGCCTTTTTGAGGTAATTATAGATTCACATCTAGTTGTAAGAAATAATACACAGGTCTCTGTGTATTAAATATACTAAATATATTCTTTATTCAGTTTCCCCTGTAGGCAATATCCTGCATAACACTGTTCAATATCACCAGGGAACTGATGTTAATTTAGCTCTCTCCTGATGCCAATCAGTAGCAACCATTAGTCTCTCCTCCATCTCTATATTTTTATCATTTAAAAAATGTTATATAAATGGGACCTATTTTAGTTTGGACTGCTCTAACAGAGTACCATAGACGGGGTGCCTTAAACAGTTTATTTCTCAGTTCTGAAGGCTGAAAGTCCGAGATTAGGGTGCCAGCATGGCAGGGCTCTGGTGAAGGTCTTCTTCGTGGTTTCCAGACAGCAGCCTTCTCCTCATATCCTCACATGGCAGAGAGAGAACACACAAAATATCTCTCTGGCCTCTCCTTATAAAGGTATTAATCCCAGTCTTGAGGGCTCCACTCTAATAACCCAAGAGCCTCACATATGCCCCACATCCAAGTACCATCACACTGGGGATTAGATTTCTAAAATATAATGAATTTGGGGGGGGATACAAACATTCAGTCCATAATAAGATCATATAATAAGTCATCTTTTGAAATTGTCTCCTTTCACTCAGTAAAATTCCCTTGAGACACATCCAAGCAATAATTTGTCTTTTTTTTTTTTTTTAAGTAATCTCTTATGTGCCCAACATTGGGCTCAAACTCACAACCCCGAGGTCGAGAGTTATATGCTCTATCAACTGAGCCAGCCAGGTCCCCCTTTTGCTCATTCTTTAAAAAAAGTGTTGAGGTTTTTTAAATAATAGTTTTATTGAGATAAAAGTCACAAACTATACAATTCACCATCAAAGTGTATAATTCAGTGGTTTCTAGGATATTTGCAGAATTGTGCAACCACCACCACAATCAATTTTGGAACATCTTCATCACCCAAAAAGAAACTCCATACCTATTTGCAGTCACTCTCCAATTTCCCCCAAATTCCAAGCCCTAGGCAACCACTAATCTGCTTTCTGCCTTCATAGATTTGCCTATTCTGGACATTTCGTATAAATGGAATTATATAATATGTGGACTTTGGTCACTGGCTTCATGAACTCAGTACAATGTTTTCAAGATTCATCCATACTGTAGCACGTTATCAGCACTCTGTCTCCTTTTACTGTTACATAATATTCCATTTTATGGTTATAACACATTTTATTTATCTGGCCATCAGTTGATGGACATATGGGTTGTTTCCATTATCATGCATAATGCTACTATAAGCACTCAAGCGTAAGTTTTTGTTTAAACATATGTTTTCATTTCTCTTGAGTATAAATCTAGGAGTGGCATTGTTGGGCCAATATGGTAATTCTATGTTTAAATTTTTTTTAAGATTATTTATTTACTTATTTGACAGATTGAGAGAAAGAGATCACAAGTAGGCAGAGAGGCAGGCAGAGAGAAAGATGGAAGCAGGCTCCCCACTGAGCTGGGAGCCCGATGCAGGCCTTGATCCCAGGACCCCGGGATCATGACCTGAGCCTAAAGCAGAGGCTTTAACCCACTGAGCCACCCAGGTGCCCCTATGTTTAATGTTTTCAGGAACTGTTAGCCTATTTTCCGAAGCAGTTTTCCCATTTTATATTCCTACCAGCAATGTATAAAGGGGTTCAACTTCTTCATAGCCTTGCCAACACTTTTCAGTGTCTGTATTTTCAATTATAGACAACTGGTGAGCGTCAAATACCATCTCGCTATGGTTGTGATTTGCATCTCCTGAAGGGCTAATGATATTGAGCAACTTTTCATGTGCTTATTAGTCATTTGTTTATCTTCTGAGAAATGTCCACACAGATCATTGATCACTTTTTAATTGGTTTATTTGTCTTTTTATTATGGAATTATAATTAGTCTTTATATAATCTAGATATAAGTCCCTTTACCATACACATGATTTGCAAATATTATCTCCCATTCTGTGGGTTGTCTTTTCACTCTCTTGATGGTGTCTTTGAAGCACAAGTGTTTAACCCTGATTATGTCTGATATATCTATTTTTTCCTTTGTTATTCATGATTTTGGTATCTCATCCAAGAAACCATTGCATAATGCAAGATCACAAAGGTTTACATATATGTTTCCTTCTAAAAATGTTATGGTTTGGGCGCCTGGGTGGCTCAGTCCATTGAGCAGCCAACTCTTGATTTTGGCTCAGGTCCAGGTGTCACTCTTGATCTGAGGGTCCTGGGATCTGCCTTCAGCTGGGAATTTGCTTGAGGAAATCTCTCTCTCCCTCTTCATCTCCTCCTCCCCCCACCTCTATCTCTCTCTCTCAAATAAATAAATCTTTAAAAAAAAATTTATGGTTTGGGGTGCTTGGGTGGCTCAGTGGGTTAAAGCCTCTGCCTTCGGCTCAGGTCATGATCCCAGGGTCCTGGGATCTAGCCCTGTGTCGGGCTCTCTGCTCAGCAGGGAGCCTGCTTCCTCCCCTCTCTCTCTCTCTCTGCCTGCCTCTCTGCCTACTTGGATCTCTGTCTGTCAAATAAATAAATAAAATCTTTAAAAAAAAAATTTATGGTTTTAGGTCTGTGATCCATTTTGAGTTAATTTTTGTTTGTGAGGTAAGGGTCTAACGTCACTCCTTTGCTTGTGGGCTATCCAGTTGTCCTTGCACAATTTGTTGAAAAGACTATTTTTTCCCTCACTGAATGGTCCTGGCACCTTTTTGAAAGTTGAACACAGGCATCTGAGAGTCTATTTCAGGACTATAAATTCTATTTTATTGATCTGTATGTCTAACCTTATGATAATACCACACTGTTTTGACTACAGTTACTGCTGAGTTTTGAGAGGGCTTTTTGTCAATATGTGGTTTGTAAATATTTCCTCTGTAGCCTGTCTCTTCACCATCTTCACTGGGTCTTTACAGTGCAAAAGCTTTTAATTTTGGTGAGGCCCAATTTATCTTTTTTTTTTTCCTTTATGGTTTATACTTTTGATGTCAAGCCTCTTCCTGTGTTTATAAATAAAGTTTCATTATAACACCCCATGCCCATTTGTTTACATGTTTGTAGCTGCTTCAACATATGACAGCAGAGTTGAAAATTGTTAACAGAGACACAGAACCTACAAAGCCTAAAACACTATCTGGGTCTTTATAGAAAACTTTGTGGACTCTCTGCTCTAATCTGCTAAGCCTTTCTACTCTAGCACCTCTAAATCTATTTTTCCCTCTGTCTGAAGCGCTTTCTTCAGATCTTCTCATGGTTGGTTCCTTATTGTCACAAATGTTCTTGCTCAAATTCATGCTGGATAGGCCTTCTCTGACTACATTATTTATGTAACCCTACTTTCCTATCCCAACATTTATGCCTTTACCTTGCTTTATTTTTCTTCATTTGAATGTATCACTTCCTTTCGGAGAATATAAGCTATATGAGGGTAGTCCTTTGCACCAAGAGTACCTACTACAGGTACTATTTGAAATATTTGGGGACGCCTGGGTGGTTAAGTGTCTGCCTTTGGCTCAGGTCATGATCCCTGGGTCCTGGAATCAAGTCCCGCATTGGGCTTCCTGATCAGCTAGGAGTCTGCTTCTCCCTTTGCCTGCTCTGCCTACAGCTCACCCTGCTTGTGCTCTCTCTGACAAATAAATAAAATCTTAATATATGGGGCGCATGGGTGGCTCAGTGGGTTAAGCCACTGCCTTTGGCTCAGGTCATGATCTCAGGGTCCTGGGATCAAGTCCCGCATCGGGCTCTCTGATCGGCAGGGAGCCTGCTTCCCTCTATCTCTCTCTCTCTGCCTGCCTCTCCATCTACTTGTGATCTCTCTCTGTCAAATAAATAAATAAAATCTTTAAAAAAAATCTTAATATATATTTGAATGAAAAATGAATCATAGAGAACTATCTCATTTTTTAGAAAAATAATCCTACTGTTAAATCCATAAATTATTTTATTAGGGGAGCAATGCTTGAATAAAAGAACTATATATCTGATTCCCATTATAATTTGTGTAAGTGATGTTTATGTGTCATTGTACCTCTGTGAGATTCCCTAACAGAGCAAGCTAAGGAGTTACAGAGGACTAGAGGACAAGGATGTTTGGATGTCTTTAGATTTCTTTTTCTTTTTCTTTCCTTTTTATTTTATTTTATTTTTTAAGATTTTATTTATTTATTTGACAGATAGAGATCACAAGTAGGCAGAGAGGCAAGCAGAGAGAGGGAGAAGCAGGCTCCCTGCTGAGCAGAGAGCCCGATGCAGGGCTTGACCCCAGGACCCTGAGATCATGACTTGAGCCAAAGGCAGAGAGGTCCAACCCACTGAGCCACCCAGGTGTCCCTCTTTTTTTTTTTTTTTTAAGATTTTATTTGTTTATTTGTCAGAGAGTGATAGCATAAATAGGGGGAGCAGCAGACAGAGGGAGAAGCAGGCTCCCCACTGAGCAGAGAATTCCGATGCTGTTCGATTCCCAAGACCCTGGGATCATGACCTGAGCCTAAGACAGATGCTCAACCGACTGAGCCACCCAGGTGCCCTTAGATTTAGTTTTCTAACTCTATATTCCTTCCTGATCTCCTCTTGAACCTAATAGGTGAATAATAATGTAGGTTGTCTTTTTTACCCGTGATTGCTTTCTCCCAATTGTTTTTGAATTCTGAACCTCTTCATCTGTCTACTAAAAGAACAATGTTAAACAAAAGAAAAGAAAGAGGGCTTCACTATAAAGACATTGACCACAGGCCAGCTCTAGCATGCTGTAGTTGTGTGACCTTGAAAATTTATCTCAAGATCTTAAACCTTGAATTCAGATAATAACATCTGCCTCACAAATCAATGCATGTAAATAATTGGAAGTTTCCAATTATTTAATATTTTCTATATGCCTAGCTTCTGGCACAAAGCTCCTAAAATGCTTGTGATTTCCTAAGTGACAAAAACACTAGGAGCAACTCTTGTTCTAATATTTGTCTTGTTCTAATATTTGTCTAACAACCATCTCCAATGTTTATTTATCCTTAATTACCATCACGATTCAGAAGACACATCCCTGACACAGAGATCCTAAGACCCTTATAAATTCCTAAGTGATGAGGGCACTAGGAGCATCTTTCGTTCTAATGAGGTGACTCATTACATTAATGAGAGGACTCCTGGATGGGTGCTGGTCACCGGGAAGACCAACCCATGGTTAGAACGTTGGAATTTTCAGCTCTACCCCCTTATTCTCCAGCACAGGGGCTAGAAAGGGAGTTAATAATTGATCCCACCGATCTGAGGAAACTCCATAAAATCCCAGTCGTAGGGTTTCAGAGAGCTTTCAGGCTGGTGAACATGTGCACACTGGGAGGGTGCCTCATCCCAAGTCCAGGAGGATAGAAGTTCCTGCACTTGGGAAGCTCCCCAGACTTCCCATATGTGTCTTTTCATCTGACTTCATCTGTACCCTTTATCATATAATAAACTGGTAAATACAGGTAAGTGTTCCTGAGTTCTGGGAGCCACTCCAGCAAACCCAAAGAGGGAGTTGCTGGAACCTCTGATCTACAGCCAGCTGATCAGGAGTGCAGGTAGAACCAGGGCTTACAACTGGTGTCTGAGGTGTGTGAGTGCTGGAGGGAGGGTCAGTCTAGTAGGACTGGGCCCCTAACCTGTGGAATCTGATACTATTTCTAGGTAGATGGTGTCCGAATTGAATTAAATTGCAAGACAATTAAATTGCTTGGTGTGAGGAAAAACCTCCAAAATTTGGTGACCAGAACTGAAGTGTTTTGTGTGAGTCGTAAACGAGACCCAAAGGAAAGAGTCACTGTAGGAAACATCACTGGATTTTTCCCTACATAGCCAAATAGGTTGCAAAATGCTTAGAATATACAATCCAATTTAATTGTTACAATAACTGGCAAAGAGAGATGTCATGCAAAGAGCTAATTATAGTGTGGCTAATAGATATGAAATAGAACAAACTTTCACAGTCATTTGCATCTGGCTATGTCAAAATGACCTTGTCAAAAGTAGAATAACTTTTTAATGTTGGTAACAACAGCAACAACCATCTCCAATGTTTATTTATCCTTAATTACCACCACGATTCAGAAGACTTTGTCCTTTAGTTTCTGTATTATCGAGATGTATCATAGATATGGACTTCTTTTAAAATAAAACAACAACGATATATGATATCTTAATATTGATAAGGCACAATTAGAAGCCCACAAATAACAGAGGTAGACAATTCTGTGATTTTTGAAATGGAAAACAAAGTAAAGGGTCTAGTCTAATTACTAAATATATATGCAGCAGCAGGGACTAGATAGAGGTCTGGGATGGCAAGGGCACAGTGGCTTTGCTCTCAATTGGCAGAGAAGTGAATACATTTTTAAAAAATAATCACTTGAATATCTGAATTTCATATCTTGCTCTTAGAGTGCTTCCTCTAACGTCTTTCCAAAAGAGTCTTAACCACTGTCATATAAATGTATCATCTTTTAAAATGTGTTGACTTTTTTTTTTTTTAAGATTTTATTTATTTATTTGACAGACAGAGATCACAAGTAGGCAGAGAGGCAGGCAGAGAGAGAGGAAGGGAAGCAGGCTCCCTGCTGAGCAGAGAGCCCGATGCGGGGCTCGATCTCAGGACCCTGAGATCATGATCTGAGCCGAAGGCAGAGGCCTTAACCCTCTGAGCCACCCAGGCGCCCCTAAAACGTGTTGACTTTTAAATTTTTCCAAAATGTACATCTTTAGGAAGACATGCTAAGGAAAAGCAATTGCTCTCCCAGCTTTTCTTTCCTTAGTAGGACTATTAAAAAGTTCAGGAAAAAATCAGGGAGTCTGAGATGCCAGCCATTCAAGATACCAATGAAACCCCAGAAACAACCTTATTTAAAGTCTTTCTAGATGTGATCAGACATGGTAAACCACTGACTTGGAGGAATATGTGATTTTAGCCACCCCATGATATCTACCCCACCCCACCTCATTCCAAAGTTTTAACACCTTTCCGGAGATTCTTATCACAAGGCTTCACAAGTAATAGAGACTCAGTTACACTCTAGAGCCTGCTCTATAATAAGAGTTCTTACTATCATGCATTCATATATTCCTCTGTATTACTCTTCACACCTACACAGCCATGCTTCTTTTCCAGAATGTTCCCCCAAAACCAGTTATGTCGTAATTTTACCAAGACTTGTTTGCAATTACAATGCTGAACATTCTTATTACTCTTGATATTACAGCACAAACACCACAAGGGGCAAATACTATTTAATTTAAAAAGAGAGAATGTAGAAATGTACCAAGTCTGTTGACTGTAATAGTCTCTCCCACCACCACTTATGAATGTCATACATGATTAAGCCAACAAAAGGTTAGGAAGATGAAAGATATTACAATTAACACAGCCACAACAAAACAGTTTGATACTAATCTGACATAAATTCTTAATACTCACATCCTGTTTGTTGCTCTCCATGTCTCTGTTGTTTTAAGAATTCACTCTCCCTCCAACTCCTTTTCAAGGTACTGCTTCCTGTAAATTGTAATTGGCTAGTTACTTATTCGTTCTATCTACTTGAACTCCTTGAGAGCTTACATATGACTTAGCCCACCATTGGGGACACCAAGAAATACTTGTGGAAGGATGTGAAACCTTCACAGAAATCTAATGATGTCTTAGATTAACTCAATTCTATGGGGTCTTCATCAAAGCTCCTTCCACTTGTTCAGTAGCCAGTGGGAAGAATTTTATCAAGTTAAGGGGTCTGGGGCGAGAAGAGGGACAGAGCTGGATATGGTGAAAATGGAACCTCTGTATTTTGAGTCCTTGCTCTGTCATCAACTAGTGGTTTCCCCATTAGCGAAATAAGCAGGGGGTTAGAAAATCTTGCTGTTACAAAATTCTGGGACTTAATGTGGCTTATTTTGCCACATAAAATTTAAAATCTTGGAAATAAGCTACCTGTGGCCTAAAGTGAGCTGAAAGTGGAGTCAGAAATCATGATTCTGCTTAATCAGTTATCAAGTCCTGAGTCTGTTCCCTCTTCTCCTGAAGTGGATGCATGGTTGTGGGGATTGGCTGGGATGTTGTATGTTCAAGGAACGACTATTACTTTCTGAGTTTCTCAGGAGGAGGCAGAGAATTCGGACAGACCATTCCTCTGACTATTCCACAGCCTCCTTGATACTTCTTTCCATTTCTCTCTTCAAACTTCTCACCCCAGTCTCCTCTCTCTCCTTTCCTGTCTACTGCTTCTTGTCTTCTATGTCATCTTCATTTGGGAGGGAGGGGTGGGGGATGGGGGGAGGGGACAAAACCAGAAACAACAACAACAACAAAAACAGCCCATAACTCTTTAAACTCGAGTAAATATACTTTTCTTAAAAAGGGAAATGCTATTTGGCTATTTATGGAGTTAATTCAGATAAATTCTTGAAAACAAACGGAAATCCTAAATTTAATCTATGTATTAAACTGGGATAAAATTAACAACAACAATAAAATTGTTGGGCCTTGTTGAAGGGCCTTATTCCCCTTCTCTTAGGCTTCACTTAATGAATGGATGATCCATAATTTTCTTTTTTTTTTTTTTTAAGATTTATTTATTTATTTGACAGACAGAGATCACAAGTAGGCAGAGAGGCAGACAGAGAAGAGGAGGAAGCAGGCTCCCTGCTGAGCAGAGAACCCGATGTGGGGCTCGATCCCAGGACCCTGGGATCATGACCTGAGACGAAAGCAGAGGCTTTAACCCACTGAGCCACCCAGGCGCCCCACATAATTTTCTAAGAAAATTCCAGTTTTCATCTTGCAAAAACCTACAAAACCAATCTCATCTGAGTAGCAGTTAAACTCCTGGTAGACATCTTTCAAGTTCCATGGCCTGGACCATTCTTCGACCCTTCCTCACTTCCTTCAGGTCTCGGGGTCAAAAGACACCTCCTCAGAAAGGACTTCTCAGACTCACCTCATCCCCTTTCCCTTCACCACCCCCCTCACCCCCCCACCCCGGCTTTAATATACCATCCCTTCTCCCTCACCCAGGTTAATACACCAGTCCCCTTCCCATCTTTTATTGTGTATTATCTCCATAAGATTTATCGCCGTCTGGCATTTTGTGTATCTATGTGATTTTCTTGTCTGTCTCTTCGCTAGAATATAAGCTCCCAAAGGGCAGGGCCATTGTCTACCTGGTACACAGTGCAACCCCCAGCATTTCAAGCAGGGGCTGAGACACAACAGGTGCTCAGGAAATAACCAATATTCTCTCCAAGACTCAGAGGCTACGTGCTGGCTTCTCCAGAGCCGCGGGACCCATCCTTCCTCGGCGCAACCCAATTCTGGGTCACCACCCACCTTTACCCGAACCCCGCTCGCGGGCTGGTCCTCCCACCTGCCGGCCACTGGGACAGCGCAGCGCGCCCACCACCCGGGCCCTGCAACTCCAGTTGGGCCTTGCGGCTCCGCTCAACCGCGCATCTCCGGGGGCCCCCCAGGCTTTTCCGCTGGTCCCAGGCCGATGCGCCCGGGACTGGCAGTGACGGCGCCACTGCGCTTCCGCCGGACTCGCTGAGCAGCCGTTAGGCCCCCCGCGCTGCTGCCAAATGTCAAGGATTCTTTTCTGACAGATCCGTTGATGCGGTAGTAAAACGTGACCCGTTTATCCGGCTCCCTGCGGAAGGAGGACGCGCCCTCCCACCCGCGGGCTGCGCCGGGGGTCCCGCTCGCGAGTCCCCGCCACCGCGGCCTCCGCGACCCTCCTTCTCACCTACGCACCAAACGGACCAGCACCGGCGGCCGGCGCACGACCCATCCGGCGTCTTCGGACCGAGGCGGCTGGGAACCCTTTACGGGGAAACTGTGCTGGGCCCCACCATCCTTAAAGTCGCCGTTAGGAGGGTGTTAACATTTCTGCTTTAAGAGATACCCGTCCCCCTCACCGCCCCCTCGCCCGCGCGAAGGTGCCCCCAGATAGCCCCGCGGGGCGGGCCGGAGTGGGTGCCGAGGAGGCGGAGGGGGCGAGGGGGGAGGGGGGCAACAATTCCTGGTAGTTCTTCTGGCCTCGGTGGCTATTTTCTGATGAAAAGCCCAACTGTCTTTCTTTCCACCTCCCAGAAAGGATTCTTTCCAGTTTCCAATAGAAGTCGTCCCCTGCTGCCCTGTAGGTGCTCTCCAGGAGAGGGGAGGGCCCAGGAGAACACAAAAGTTTTTGGGGGAGACTGCTTTTCCCCAAACCGAACTTGGAATTATTTGGAGCCTCACCAGATGGCTTGGCCTTTAATAAAGCGGCGAGGCACTAGGGATGGTTTTTGTTATTGTTGTTGTTTGTTTTGAGGCTCTACACTGAACTTCTCCAAAGAGATTGTCCCAGTGAACAATAAACACACGAGAAGGTATGCAGTTGAATGGGTCTTCAGGAAACTCCAAATTAAAACTACATGAGATTCCACTGCACGCCCCCCAGAATGGTTAAAATGAAGGAGGAAAAGGAAAGGAAGAAGGAATACAAAACGTGGGAGGGGATATGGGGTACCCAGAACTCTCATACACTGTTAATTGGGGATATACATTGATAAATTGGTGCAATCAATTGGTGCAATTGGGGGAAACTAGCGATATTTATTGAAACAGAACATAGGCCTACCCTGTGACCCAACAATTTCATTCCAACGGATTTCAACAGAAATTCATATACATGCTCACCAAAACATGGATACTAGAATGTCCATCTCTGCAGTATTCATAATAGCTCCAAAACTGGAAATAATCCAAATGTCCATTGAGAGAAGAATGGATAAATACGCGGTGAGTATATTCACCCAACGACATAGGATACAACAATTAGAGCAAATGTATTATGGTGATGTATTATGGCAACGATATGGATAAATCTCATAAAGTTTAGTGAAAGAAACCGGGGTGCAAAAGAGAATATGTTGGGGTGCCTGGGTGGCTCGGTGGGTTGAGGCCTCTGCCTTCGGCTTGGGTCATGACCCTGGGGTCCTGTGATGGAGCCCCCCACTCTCAGCGGGGAGCCTGCTTCCCCCCCCCACTCTCTGCCTACTTGTGATCTTTGTCAAATAAATAAATAAACTCTTTAAAAAAGAGAGAGAGAGAGAGAATATATTAAAAGATTCTATTTATATAAAGGTCAAAACTCGCATATGGTGTCATAAGTCCAGACTGTGGTTACCTTTCAGGGGATTGTGACTAGAAAGGACAGCACGGCTTCTGGGGTCTGTTAGTCACTTGGTCTGGGTGCTGTTAACTTTATAAAAATAACCATCCAAGGGCGCCTGGGTGGCCAGTCATTCAGCATCTGCCTTCCCTTCAGGTTATGATCCCAGAGTCCTGGGATGGAGAACCGAATGGGGCTTCCCGCTCAGCAGGAAGCCTGCTTCTCCCTCTCCCACTACCCCTGCTTGTGTGCCCTCTCTCTTGCTGTCTGTCAAATAAATAAATAAAATCTTTAACAAAAAGAAAAAAACCCCAATATCCAATAAAACATTTTCCTGGTATGTTTTACCTTAAAAAGTTTTCAGAACAAAAAAGCCTAACAGGGACGCCTGGGTGGCTCAGTTGGTTAAGGAGCTGCCTTCAGCTCAGGTCATGATCCCAGCGTCCTGGGATCGAGTCCCACATCGGGCTCCTTGCTCCACAGGGAGCCTGCTTCTCCCTCTGACTCTGCCTTCCACTCTGTCTGCCTGTGCTCGCTCTCACTCTCTCTCTCTTACAAATAAATAAATAAAA
>NC_081562.1:99581091-99689329 GCF_022355385.1 Mustela nigripes
TTTTTTTTTTTTTAAAGATTTTATTTATTTATTTGACAGAGAGAGATCACAAGTAGGCAGAGAGGCAGGCAGAGAGAGAGAGAGGAGGAAGCAGGCTCCCTGCTGAGCAGAGAGTCCGATGCGGGACTCGATCCCAGGACCCTGAGATCATGACCTGAGCCGAAGGCAGCGGCTTAACCCACTGAGCCACCCAGGCGCCCAAAAGCCTGACATATTAATTTGTCCAACTTCTCTGCTCAATTCAACCTGCATCGCTTTTATGATCATTATAAGGCTCTAGTAGGCACTGTGGAGTCCTGGAAAGATGTGTCTGCCTTCCAGTATTTCATAATCTTGGCAGTGGTATAAGCAAGTCATTGCTGGGAATAGTCTTTGATTATGTGCTAATTGTTAGGGAAATCCTATTAAAATACTTTGGAAAAAAGTTGGAGAAAAGTATATGCATCTAGGCAGAGTTTCTGGGTTAGAGGGATTTTTTTTTTTTTTTTTAGATTTTATTTATTTATTTATTTTAAAAAAAGATTGTATTTATTTATTTGACAGACAGAGATCACAAGTAGGCAGAGAAGCAGGCAGAGAGGGAGGAGGAAGCAGGCTCCCGGCTGAGCAGAGAGCCCTATGAAGGGTTTGATCCCAGTACCCTGAGATCATGACCCAGCTGAAGGCAGAGGTTTTAACCCACTGAGCCACCCAGGTGCCCCTAAGATTTTATTTATTTGACGGAGAGGCAGGCAGAGAGAGAAGGGGAAGCAGGCTCCCCACTGACCAGAGAGTATGATGTGGGGCTCTATCCCAGTACCCTGAGATTATGACCTGAGTCGAAGGCAGAGGCTTTAATCCACTGAGCCACCCAGGCACCTGAGTTAGAGGGATCTTAAGATCCTATAATTTCTTGTGAATAGGCGCTAGGGTGATCAACTGTCTCAGTTATCCCAGGACTAAGGGGTTTCCTGGGATGGGTAGTCACTCTAACTGGGGCTGAGCCTGATTCATCTTTGTTTTCATTTTTTATTTTGTTTCTTCCTCTTCTTACTTTCTTTTATTTTTTTAAAAAGATTTTATTTATTTGACAGAGAGAGATACAGCGAGAGAGGGAACACAAGTAGAAATAGTGGAGAGAGGGAGAAGTAGGCTTCCCACGGAGCTGAGAGCCCAATGTGGGGCTCTATACCAGGACCCTGGGATCATGACCTGAGCCCAAGGCAGATGCTCAACTGACTGAACCACCCAGGCTTCCCTGCCCTTATTTTGTTTTGTTTCTTGAGAAGTGGGAAGGAGCAGAGGGAGGAGAAAGAGAATCCTCAAGCAAATTCCCCATTGAGCTTGGAGCCCCACCAGGGCTTGATTTCATGACCCTGAGATCATGACCTGAGCCAAAGTCAAGAGGCGAATGTTAGGGCACCGGGTGGCTCAGTCCTTAAGCGTCTGCCTTCCATTCAGGTCATGATTCCAGGATCTTGGGATAGAGCCCTGCCTCTGGTTCCCTGAGTGGCAGGGACCTTGCTGCTTCTCCCTCCCCCTCGAAGGCTCCCCCGCCTGTGTTCTCTCACTCTGTCAAATAAATAAAATCTTAAAAAAAATTTAAAAAGAGTTGAATGCTTAATTGACTGAACCACCGAGGTGCCCCCGATTCATCTTTGAACCTGAAGTTTCTAACAGAGTCTGGCACATAGAAGATGCTCAATAAGCTCAATATTTGTTGAAATAAAATGGGGGGAAAATGGTAACAAATAAAGGCTCCCTATCAGGTGATACCAGTTGGTTTTTGAAGGGCAGGGAATTGCAGATCAGGTAGGGATTAGGATAAGCTTCAGAAGGGCCTTGAATGCCAAACTGAATAGTCTGGATTATGTTTTATTGACAATTGGTTGCCATGGAATGCTCTTGAACAAAAAGAGTGACATAAAAAAAATCTGTACTTTATTAAATCTGGGCCACTGAAGGGGATTATTTGACATAAGTAGACTCTACAAGCCAAAGTCCAGGTCGAGTCCAGAAAAAAAAATGAATAATAGACTTTTAGAATTGTAAGAGAATGCCTTTTTAAAAATGCCTTTTTAAGTTTTTGAATAACAGGTTTTCTTTTTCTAGTCTATGTTCCTTTTAGAAACTGTTTCTTCCAAAGCTTCTATTCTCTTTTCTTAAATGTTAATAGTTTTTTGGAATACTAATTTTAATAAATTAAATGAAGCAGTAAATGAAGGCCCAGTGGTAAAATGACCTGTCCAGGGCTATTTGGCAAGTCTGAAACAGACTGAACAAGAAGCTGAGTTTCGGGGCACCTGGGTGGCTCAGTGGGTTGGGCCACTGCCTTCGGCTTGGGTCATGATCTCAGGGTCCTGGGATCGAGTACTGCATCGGGCTCTCCACTCGGCGGGGAGCCTGCTTCCCTCTCTCTCTCTCTGCCTGCCTCTCTGCCTACTTGTGATCTTTCTCTGTCAAATAAATAGAATCTTAAAAAAAAAAAAAAAAAGACAAACCATAAGTGACTCTTAATCTCACAAAACAAACTGAGGGTTGCTGGGGGGAGGGGGGTTGGGAGAAGGGGGTGGGATTATGAACATTGGGGAGGGTATGTGCTTTGGTGAGTGCTGTGAAGTGTGTAAACCTGGTGATTCACAGACCTGTACCCCTGGGGATAAAAATATATGTTTATAAAAAATAAAAAATTAAAAAAAAAAAAAAAAAGAAGCTGACTTTCTTTCCTGCTACGGCGGTCACCTTACACTACATCAATAGATTCATAATGATGTCATGCTGGAATAAAGTGTTTCCTTGGAAGGGAAAAAACAAGGCAGTATTTTTTTTTTTTTTGAAGTGATATGTATCCAATTCTTAAATTATGAGAGTATAATCTTCCCATCTTTTTGGTGTTAAAAATGTTAAATTCCAAGGCGCCTGGGTGGCTCAGTCGGTTAAGCGTCTGGCTTTGGCTCAGGTCATGACTAGAGTTCTGGGATTGAGCTCCCTGCTCATCAGTGGGAAGCCTGCTTCTCCCTCTCCCACTCCCCCTGCTTGTGTTCCCTCTTTCACTAGCGCTCTCTCTCTGTCAAATAAATAAAATCTTTGAACAAATAAAAATAAAGACTTTATTTTTAAGTAATCTCTATACCCAGTGTGGGGCTTGAACTCACAACTCTGTGATTAAGAGTCTGCTCCACAGACTGAGTCCTGGGGTGGGATGAAGAGCACGAAGTGAGGGAAGGGCAGATGTGGAGGGAGAAGCAGGCTCCCCTCTGAACAGGGAACCTGACACAACACTTGATTCCAGGACCCCAGGGGTCATGACCCAAGCCAAAGGCAGCCACTTAACCCACTGAGCCACCCAGGTCCCCCTCTCTCCTTTTTATATACTTTCCTCTACTTACAGAGGCTGAAAAACCAAAACCTCAATTTCCTAGATTTTCTTGCAGCTAGGATTCTAGTTGTGAGTTTTATCTATGAAAAATTTGCACATCCAAGAGACTTGAAAAGTCAAAGTGAGGCAGGGACCATCTCCTGGCTACTTTGGTAGTTGCTGCTGGCTGGCATGGTCATGGGATTTGGGGGTGGGGTGGGGTGGGGTTTCTGTAGTGTTCCAGCAACCGTGTACAAGCTTCATGGCCACTGAAAGCTGCTGAGACAGTTAGTGTTAGCAACGGTAGCTTCCTGATGCCTGGATCTTAGGGAAGGCACCATGTTCTCCCACTCAACAGTTAGAGGAACAGTCTTGATTCCTCCCCTTTCTGCAGCTTCCCCTGGTGGGTGAGTTTAGTAGTCTTGTTTTTGAAGCCATATCTGGGATATAGCAGAGGCCCCGCTCCTCCTAAGTCCTTCCAACAAGTTTGTAAGTACCCATGTCCCTGTATTAAGGCCTTTTCTGCTCAAAATAAAGTGGTTTCTGCTTCCTGTAGACAACCAGATCACAACTGAGCAATAGTACTTTGTCCCTTCTGTACTTCTACCAGCCCCTCTAAACCCCTGCCTTCCCTTTTCCTCTTCTTTCCATAAATTCCAAGTGCAGCATAAACTGGTGCTTTCATCCTTGGTCTTTAGAGGCCTTCTAGCTGTCGCTGGGCCTCCAGAGGAAAGAAAAAAGATTACTGTGTTTCACAGAGCAGAGGTTTGGGGAGGTGGGGCAGCTGTTAGGCTGGAGGAAGTTGAAGATTTTCCTAGGGCCTAAGATTCTTTCTGACTCAATGTCTTATGTTCTTACCAATCAAGATGCCACTGGTTTATCTTTACATGCTAGAGGGCTTGGATCTTTGTTTAGGAACAATGCCAGTTTTTTTTCTTCCTTAGACTTAGTGGTAGGCTCTATTTCTCCTTAGAGACAATTTCCACTCTGATTTATTGGATATCATCAAAAGGAAAGGTGCAGTGCTCTCCCTGTATGAATTATTGACCCCAAAATCATTTTGCATGGCTTCACATATTCATATAATATTACCAGGAAAAAAATGATAAATACCGTTTTTGAAAATTTTCTTAGTATCTCCCTTACCTACTTGCGTATAAGCAATGTATACCTTACTATGCTAAAATTATCTGTAGCTTAGAAATAACTTTCCTATGGTACTTTTATTATTGCAGTAGAACTGCCCCCGGCTCTTCCCCTTATTTCAAACTGCTGTTCAAATTATACTGACGAACCAGTATGATACACTCTCTCATAAACTATCTGACCTAGAAGATTCTAGAAAATTATAAAGAGGGACGCAGTCTGGATAAATAGAAGGTACTTGAATCTTGACCGACAGGCTGTGCAGTGTCCTGCCTGCAGTGGGATAGTTATAACACTCTTGGGAAGTTTTTGCACTGTTTCCTCAATTTCAGAGCCTTTTTAGACCATGTTAAAGCATGGGTGAAATCTTGCTATAATCTTGCTGGAAAGCAAGCGATTCCATAATTTCTGGTTATCTCTCAATACTCTCAGTAAGTTCTTCCTACCCTTGACTCTCAGATTGTAGGTTAAACAACTTATTTTCCATTCATTGGATGTAGAGGTCATTTTTGTTTTTACTAATTCCATCTATCTTTTCAATTTTTTTCTAGGATGTAGGTTAAGGGGCAATCTGTTTGCAAATTTTAAAGGCCCCAGGGTGTTAAGAGGAAAATGGTAGGTTTGGGAATGAAAAATGAAAGATCTGCCTTTCATTTTATGGCTGGATTAACCCAGGTGGTAAGTGTGAAACATTTTTTCAGGATTATAAAATTGACATAGATAATTTATTTTTAAAATATGTGTATAGATATATTTTTTAAAAGATTTATTTGAGAGAGAGATTTATTTACTTATATTGTGAGAGAGAGGGTTAGGGATGGGGCAAAGGGAGAGGGAGAAGCAGGCTCCCCCCTGAGCAGGAAGTACCCGATGAGGCTCCATTCCAGGACTCGGGATCATGTCGTGAGCCAAACGCAGGCTCAAGGAGCCAAATGCAGACTCAAGGGACTGAGTCACCCAGACGCCCCTATTTTGATATAGATACTGTAAAAAAAACATATTCTAAAGGTCTGGCATCTTTAGAATTTGTCCATTATGCTCTAAAACGTCTTTTCATTTTGTTTGGTTCAGATCTTGGACCACGTATCCGATACCACCAGGTATGAGGGATACAATGATGAACAAAATATATTCCCTACCCAAGGTTTCTGTATAGTTGAATGCTCTTCCTTTAGACAAATCGTTTCAATTCTCTACATCTCCACCCACTCTCTTCATTATTTTATGAATGATTGCCTTAGGAACCCACCTGCTAGGATACTGTAATCCCACGTCCATCCTTAGCTTTCTCTCTTAGAGTCTGTTTCTCTATCCTTTCCTAGAGTCAAGGTTAAACCCATGTTTTTCCTTTCCTGTCTCATTCTTTCAGGTAATTAATGGGAAGTATTAAATTTGGTCCCACTTAAATGGCAGCAAAGGCTCATAAGAATTCAATTATCATATGTATTCCAGAAAGCCAGGGTACACGCTGACTTCGTTGAGTAAACAGGAAATTATCGATCCTATCCAGGAAATGACCTTGTTTGAGGGCAAAGAAAGTGCCGCGGATTTCCCTCTTTCCTTCAGTTCCCTTCTAAACTCATTTCCGGGTTCTAATCAATTTGGTCCGTCAGTACAATAACAGAGTCCAGCTGACTCTTCGCAGTCCCACCCTAGACATCGTCCCCGAGAGGATGGCCAATAAACCCTTCCCTTTAGCAGACATTTTTATGCCTCGTTTACCTCATTGCCAACCTCAACCAATCAGTAGTTGCGGTAGGCGGTACCAAAATAATCTTCACTTCCTCCCCAAATAGCCACACCCCTCGCTTGCGTCCTCCTGATGGATTACTGACGCAGCCAATCAGCCAGCAACCTTGGGCCCAGCCTACCTTAAACCCAAGCAATTAAAACGGATACGGGGAATTGGGGCGGAGAATGGAAAACTTGCCCCCTCTTTTGGAGGTGGTTTGGAGAGGTGCGTCCGGATTTCTTGAACTTACAGTTTTCGACCAATAGTCACTGCGTACTTTCTCTAATGCCCCAGTTCTGTTCTCTTCGACCCCACCCCAAGATGAGCCCCACCCCTCACATATATTCCCCTCCCCCCCCCCCCCCGCCTTCTGATTTCAGACTGGCACGCCCCCATCCTGAATCCTGCGGAAAAGAACCAAACCCAGTTGCCGGGGCTTTACACGTTCCTCTCGTGCGGGCAGAGGAGGGGAAGGACGGACCCTATGGCCTCGGGCGCCAATCTTTCCATTCAGTGCGTCTCTCCTCCCTTCCCCACGTTCTCGGGTCGGAGCTGACACGGGAGTGGGAGGGACTGTGTGTCTGCCGGGCTCGGGGAGAGGCTAACGCTTCTTAAGGTGGAACGGAGCTGTTGGGAGGCTGGGCCTCAGAACAACCGGGATGTGACGTCCTCCCGCCCTCCAACCACGTTTCTCCGTTTTTCATCTCTAGTCCCCTAACCTTACTTCTAGGCTTCGTTTTAGGGAAAACAAGCAGGTTAGGAAGAGGATATAAAGTTAGCGTCTAAAACTTAAAATAATAAAGTTATGGAAAGGAAATACGCACCATGGAATTTTTCCTTTGTGATTTAATCTCTGCTGTGTTCTAGCTCTGCTGTGTTCTATCCCTGATGTGTTGTTATCCCTAGATTACCCTTTAAGTAGCAGCTAGAATTTATTCTGATATGGAAACGTGAGCTCGATTTTGTCTAATAAATATTTCCAAATGAATCGCTTGTATGTGCATTTACCCCATATCCACTATACCTGACTGCAGCCTCGAAGCGAAGCAAAAATCCTGTGCTCCATAGTTGTGGTTTACTTCCTACACCTTCTAACATCAGGTCCCTTGAAAAACTGGAAGAGTGGAGGTGATATGTTGCACAGCCTTGCAGTCTTGGCTCTAGTCAAATCTTTCCATTTGTAAAATGGGGATAATACCTACTCCCTAGGTTTACTGTCACTGCTAAAAGACATAGCATTAATGAAAACATTGTAACCTGAAAAGTGTAAGCATAGCTAATACAGTATTATGAATACAAAGTATATAGTAACAGCAAACACTTGAATAATCCTTACTATCTTCTAGCACTTTTTAAAACAATATTTTTAAAAAACTCTACCCCTAACATGGGGCTTTAACCTGGGACCCCCAAGATCAAGAGTCGCAGGCTCTATTGACTGAGCCAGCCAGGTGCCCCTTAAAAAAGTATTTCATAAAATTTCAAACACATACAAATGTAGAGAGCATAGTATTTTATTTATTTATTTTTAAAAGATTTTATTTTTTTAAAAAAGATTTTACTTATTTTATTTGACAGAGAGAGACACAGGGAGAGAGGGAACAGAAGCAGGGGGAGTGGGAGAGGGAGGAGCAGGCTTGCTCCTGAGCAGGGAGCTCAGTGCAGGGCTAGATCCTGGGACCCTGGATCATGACCTGAGCTGAAGTCAGACACTTAACGACTGAGCCACCCAGGCGCCCCCAAAAGATTTTATTTTTAAACACCTCTACATCCAAGGTGGGGCTCGAACTCACCACCCCAAGGTCAAGAGTCATATGCTCCACCAACTCAGCCAGGTACCCTGAGAATAGTTTATTAAAAAACAAAAACAAAAAACATGTGATAAGCAACCCCGGTTGATCTTTTATCATCTAAACCTCTTTCCTCCCATCACTTGATTATTCTGAAGGGGATTTCAGGCATTCCATGATTAAATACTGCAGTATGCATTTTTAAAAGAGATCCTTAAACAATAACACAGTACCATTAACACATCTAATATAACAATAATTCCTTGATATCACCAGAGTCAAGATTGAAATTTTACTGACTGCTTTATAATATCTTTTCCAGTTGCTTTGTTCAAATCAGGATCTCCCTCCACCCAGCCCAAATGTCCACATATTATATTTGATGGATATGTCTCTTGGTCCATATACATTGCATTTGCTTGGTATGATTTTTAAGCCCCTTTAAGCTTCAGACTTTTTCTCTTTGCACTTACCTAAATGCTTTCTTTACATGCATGAAGTCATCTCATTTTTCCACAACACTGTGAAGTAGGTACTATTATTATTCCCATTTTACTACTGTTGAGGAAACATAACAGTTAAGTGATTTAAGTTCTCACAGTTATAGAGCACCAAAGCTGGGATTTGGATACACAAATCATATACACAAATCATACGTTTTATATAACACGTAAGTCTTTAATAAATGCTCCCGAAACGGTATTGTGACATATTAGTCACCAATAGTATGAAGAAACGATTTGCTCAAGGTAGACTAACACTTGTCAATTATGTAATATGTTCTGTTTTAGAAAAGTTTGAATCCTTACATTTTGGTTTTTTGCATGTTTCAGTGACTTACTCTCTCTTTCCCTCTCTCTAGAGCTATGTGTTTGTGAGCTCTACACCCACGGTGGGGCTCAAACTCATGATTTCAAGATCAAGAGTGGCATATTCTCTACTAACGGAACCAGTCAGATGCCTCTCAGTGACTATATTTTTATTCCGCTCCATATCACCCTTCTTAATGCAAATATACAGAGAATGAATGCAAGTGTTTCCCCCTGTCTTAGGGTGAAATCAAAACAAACATAGGTTTATTTATCACTTTTTCTAATTTAAAAATTACATAAGCAAAACCCATAAGAACACTAACTATAGATATAGTAGAAAATGAGGTAAATTAAATTATCTTCAAGTTCACATCTTTGGTGTATATCCACTTGTGTCTCTGTGTATACTCAAATATATACATACGCTTAAGTATATATTTAATTAAATTAATTAATTAACTTATTTATTTGAGAGAGAGGGGGCGAGCATGAGAGGGGAGAAGGTCAGAGGGAAAAGCAGACTCCCCATGGAGCTGGGTGCCAGATAGGACTCGATCCAAGGGCTCTGGGATCATGACCTGAGCCAAAGACAGTCGTTTAACCAACTGAGCCACCCAGGTGCCTGATAAGTATATATTTTAAAAAGCAATTACATGATTATATTATACAAACTTTTTTTTTTTTTTTTTACTTATTTATTTGACAGACATCAAGAAAGAGGGAACACAAGCAGGGAGGAGTGGGGGAGGGAGAAGCAGGCTTCCCATTGAGCAGGGAGCCCTTTGTGGGCTTCAATCCCAGGAATCTGGATCTTGACCTGAGCGGAAGGCAGATGCTTAACAATTGAGCCACCCAGATGCCTCTATTATACAAACTTTTAAAGCATGATTTTCTCCCTGGAATATATTCAGATATATGAAAAAATTGGTTCTTTTAAAATAATGTATACCTATTGTAAAATATCTAAATGGTAAAGAAGATGTAAAAAGAAAATCAGCTGTCTATTATATAGACATACCATTATTTATTTAAGAGTTACCCTATTATGGTTATTTAAGCAAATTTTCTCATTTTCTACAGTCACAAATAATGCAGAAAATATCTTGCATATATTAAATGATTTCTTGAGCTTCTAATTCTCCAGTAAAGGATGGTCTAATCCTTCCCTTGCTTTCTCATTTTTAGTACTACTTCTGTACCATGCCTCTCAAGTTCCACATATATACAAAAATGTCAAAAATGATTGACAAATGAAACATAACAAAACATCTAACATGTAGCAAGAAGCAAGCATTTGATGCCAAGTTATCTGTGTGTGGGAGAACAAGTTAATATTTCAAAAGGGGGAAAATACAGGGTGCCTGGGTGGCTCATGTCATGATCCCAGAGTCCCTGGATTGAATCCTTGGATTGACTCCCGCATGGGGCTCCCAGCTCCATGGGGAGTCTGCTTCTCCCTCTGACCTCCCCTCTCTTGCCCTCTCTCACTCTCTCTCAAATAAATAAATAAATAAATAAATAAATAAATATTTTTTAAAGGAAGGGATACAGCTTAAATTGGGATAGTGGAAGGATGGAGAGAAAGAAAAGACTCAACTGGGCTTCATTTCCTATAAATTTAAGGATTTTTTTTTCATATATATATGTTTGTGATCTAGATAAATCAATCAATCACAAACAACCAATTGACCTTTCTGCTTTCTATTTATGTAAAGGAAATCCATCTATTTTCTTTTTTATTTGAGTATAGTTGCCCACAATGTTACATTAGTTTCAGGTATACAACTGTAGTGATTGGACAAGTTTATCCATTATGCTACATTCATCATAAATGTAGCTACCATCTGTTTCCATACATCTCTATTACAACAAGTTTAAGGATGTTTTTTAAATTCTGACAGTTCATGACAATGGAATAGAAGTTGAGTTGGGACTTTGGAGTTACTTGGATTTGTTAGTTTAAGTCCTGGTTTTGCTACTTACTAATCATGTGAATGTAGACACAGTCATAATCTCTAAGTCCGTTTTCTCATCTGTAAATGGTACTTTCGGGCACCATAATGGTACTTTATGGGATTGCTAGAAGAATTAAATGGGGTAACACATGCAGAGTTCTTAGCCCAATGCCTGGCACACTGTAAATATAATGCAATTTTATACAAGGGTAACTTAAACAGTATCATACATTTAGCCAGAAGATAAAAGACTTTACTATCTAAATGTGAAATGTAGTCATCAAGTTGTAATCCAGAATACGCAGTCTTTTCTTTTGAGCAATTCAAATATTTCATGGATGATATTTTTTGCTTTCATATTATTTTATGTGATAGAAATTAGAATAGTTTGAGAAAAGTTTAGACAGGTCAGAGGGTGAAATATGTAAGAGTTTCTAGAGGAATAATATGACTGAAGGAGGAAAAGTTAGAGGTGGGCTCCCGGGTGGCATATTCTGTCGTCAAGTGAACTGAACGAGAAGTCATGTTTTGCATCCTTTGTATACTGTACAGTTTAAAAAGCATTTTCACATCAGTTATCTCCTGTGGTCCTTGCAACAGGCCTAGTGGGTGGGTAGTCAGGGCGAGTATCGAGGTCCCCTCGTCGCTCAGCCCCCGCGGAAGAGGGGCCTTGTACAAGTTCATACGGAGTTTAGCCTAGAGTTCTCTCCGTGACACGCTCCTTCTCTCTTCACACATCCGCTCCTTCAACAGCACGTACTGAACTTCAGGATGGGGTCAGGATGACAGACTAACCCGGTCCCAACGCCATACCCCCTTATACACCGTCTCCGGGGAGCGGGAAGCCCATCAGCGCCGTTCCGGAGAGAACACCTCGGGTCGGCCGTGCAGAGAACACCCCCGAAGGCGCGTGTGCAGTCGCGGCGGACGGCGTCCGGCGTGACCGGGGGACCGTCCCGACCGAGGGCAGGGGGCTGCCGTCGCGCGCCCAGGCGAGCTGCTCGCGCGGCCCAGTGGCCGGGCGGCGGCGCCCCACCCCAACCCCGCGCCATCCCCCGGCTCCCGGCCGCGCGTCTCTCCCGGCGCCGCGCACCCCGGCGGCTCGGCCCGCGGCTCGGCGCCGCCCGCTCCTCCTTAACCCGCGCCGGGAGGCGGTGGCGGCGGCGGCCTGGCGGGCGGGGGAGGGGGAGGGGCGTGGAGCGCGGCGCGGAGGCCGGGGAGGAGCCGGGGCCTGCAGCGGAGCCGAGCCGAGCCCGAGCCCGAGCCGAGTCCTGACACTGTCCGTCAGCCTTCTGGCTCCCCCGGAGCCCGGACTGGCCGGAGCCCGAGAGGTGGCAGCGCCGGGGGCCTCACGCGCCGAAGGGAGCGGACCGGACGGGACGGGACTAGAGGAGGCGCTGGCCACAGTAGCCAGGGACCGGAGTCGGCAGCCGCGGCCTCCCGGACCCTGCTGCCCAGGCCAGCTCAGGGAGAGCGGGGAGTAGGAAAACCCCACCCTCGGGGGCACCCCGGAGCGGAGGCGGGCGCGGGGACGGGGGCAGCCTCTCTCGCCGCTGGAGCGGAGACCCTTACCGCCACTCGGGCGAGGGGAAGAAGAGACCCCTGTAGGGGAGAGGAAAACCCCCATCCTGGCCCGGGAATAGACCTCCAGAAGTAGAAAGGGGCGATCCTGCTAAAGGAAGCAGACAGCGTGAGCCCGCCCCAGCGTGCCTCCACCCCTCCAAACGCACACTCTCAGCAGTTCAGGACTTTTGAGGCTAAGAGAAGGGGGGGCATGCCTGTGGAGTAGGCGCCCTCCATCCTATCCAGTACTCACAGGGGAGAGGAGTCCTTACATTCAGAAGCAGAGACCACTCCAGGGAAAGAAGAGGAGCCGCTTTCAGCCTTTCAGGAGAGGGGAAAGACTCTCCTCTCAACTTCCTTGTACCTAGACAGTGGAACAGGGCAGAGCCCCTCCGCTCAGATCTCCAGCAGACAGAAAGAGCCCTCCACTCCCGAAAGATCCAGTTTGGGGGGGAGGGGGACTCCCCCAAGGGGGAGGAGACAACTCCAGGTTCGGAGAGGCTCCTCCCCTCCTCCCCAGGGTTACAAGCAGGGTGTGGGGGGTGTGCCACCTTCCCCAGGTAGGACCTCCTTCTCCTCCGCCGCCTCCTCCCTCCGCTCCTCATCCTCAGGGGACCCAGTTCCCCCCGACCCCAGCTTGGGATGCTCAACCAAGTACAGGAAGAGCCACTGAGGATGAAACTCTTCATCTGCCTTTGAAGAGGGGAGTCCCTCCAGCCCCAAACTCCAGTACCAGGTGGTTCCCTCCCTTTGCTGGGGGAAGCTTGGAGACAGGTTAGTGCTTTCTTTAACCTCTCTGTCCTCTTTAGGTACTAGTGGGGGTAGGGGCCGAGATGGTGGCTCTTGGGTTTCATCACTGGGGAAGGTAGAGTAATAACTCAGAGAATCCTCTGGGGAGTGTGTTCTGAGGAAGCTCCTGGCTTCAGACTTACACCTTCTGCAGAGGCTCTGTGAAATGGGTTTCTTAATGTTTGGGGACTCGATGGATGGAATTCCTTTGAGGTCCCTGGGGACACATAGGGTTTCATGCTGAGGGCAAAGGGGTATCAGCAAATGCCTGCATTTTCAAAACTGCATCTGTACTGTGTAATAAGGATGGACACATCCCAACCAGACTCCCAGAGCGCTCTCCATTCTTGGGCTTTCTTACCTCACTAAAGTGATCGTGGCATTTCATGGCCTACACTTGTCTAGGGCTTCCAGTGATACTACCTTGTCTTACCTTGTAAGCCTACTTCAGCTTCATGTCCGCCAGAGCTGTTCTCTCCTACCCACTGTCTCCTTGACAAGAAAATCAGCCTGTCCCCACTCACCCTTCCTCTGACACCAGGAGGCCTCCTCTTGTGGCTTACCTATTCCTGGATGGAAGCATGGCTCTGTCAGTAAAATCCAAAGGGACAATGGAAATCCCTTCCTAAGGCAAGAAGAGAGGATACAGGGGAACGCTAACTCTTGGGTTGAAGTTCTTCCCTAGTGCTGGTCCTGTACCACTGCCCTCATGTCCTGCACAGCTCCTGTCCACAGCTCCTGTCCTTCACTGACAGTTCCTCAGGAAAAAGCAGATCCTGGATAGGAAGAGAGGGGTGTTGCTGCTCAGCCTCCCTCCAGTCTTCCATCGAAATAAGTTGCCCCCTTCCCCCACCACCGGGAGATTTGACCTGTGATAAATCTCCTTTAAGAAAAGCACCTAATAGTTTCATCTTTTCCCTTCCCATTTCTTGTTTGGTTCTGTGTCTCTGGAGTCTGGTATTTAAGTTTTCTTTCATGAGATATGGAGCAGGAATCATCAAAGCCCAGAATCATCAGAAAAGTCGGGAGAAGGGTGCTAGGAAATCCTTCTAGTGGATGCTGGGCGTTTAGCAGTGTGTCTTTCCACCTGGGACCACTAGCTGGGCCCCCGCTTTCCTGCCTCAAATTCTGTGTGCACCTCACAGCAAAACCAAGTGGGAGGCTTCCATCTTACGTGGGTTTTTATGTTTCCTTCTTCTTTCTCTTTCTGGGCCTTGGTGGGCTGTGTGAGTCCCTACATACGTCCACTTGGCCCTGGAGACTACCTGTTAGTGGTATATGAGGCAGGGGTATAATCCAGGTCCACACAGCTGTGCTAGAGAGCGGTGTACATATGTCTCTTAATTCAGGTGAATGGGGCTCTGACTCTGTTTCAAGTGGGTATGTGTGTGGGGACAGTTGCGTTGCACTTTTCGGACTAAGCCTCCAATTACCCAGAATCCTGTGTTTTTGGTAGGCCTCTTGAAGTAGGCATCCCCTGCGGGAGGACATGGAGAGGTTGTTGGTAAGGCTGCCCTGCTGGGAGGAAGGCCTTGGCCTGCCCTGGCCAGTTGAGAACCCTCATGAATGGCTGCATAAGAGTCCTTTCTTGTGGTAAGGCTGCTCAGTGTCAGGCTGTGGCCACTTCTTCTAGAACTAGCGAGAGAGTTTTATTTCTGGTATCTCTGGTCTCAAAAGCATGAGGCTCCTTGACTCTTACCTCTAGAACTCCCTCCCCCACTTCGTGAAAAGAGCCGACTCTAGTGTAATAGCAACCCATTTCTCCCAAAGTGCTTTCCCAGATGCTGGATTGCAACTTGTTGAGAGACTGAGAGGGAACTGTATCACAGTGGCTCCAGGTGGGCCCCCCCTCCTGCCCCCCAACAGTGCAACCGGCCTTACTAGGACGGAGTTTCCCTAATTCTCCTTGCTTCTGTGGAATCTGCTGGGAGCGGATGGCTGTTGGGTTGGATTAACTATGCTTTAAAGAGTGGTGTTTTCCAGATCATGTCTTATGGCTAGACCTGGTCCCTGCTGAAAAGTAGAGATGATATCCTCTTGTTCCTTCATCTTTGAAGTCTGCGTGGTCCTAGAATTGGTCCGTAGTGGGGTGACCTTATCCCCAAAGTAAAAAGTGGAGTTTCTGACATCTCGAAAGCTATTGCAAATTCAGTGCAGGTTTTGTAACATAAACCATGGCAGTCTTGCTGTTTTCAGTCTTAACCTCCACGGTCTGCTTTCTCATTTCCAATATTCTCTGTTTTGCCTCATTCAAAAATAATAATAGCTACACTTACCTAACACTTACTAAATGCCTTAAAAATATTAACTTGAGGGGCACCTGGGTGGCTTAGTGGGTTAAAGCCTCCGCCTTGGGCTCAGGTCATGATCCCAGGGTCCTGGGACTGAGCCCCACACCAGACTCTCTGCTCAGCGGGGAGCCTGCTTCCCGCCCCCCTCCCCCCCACCTACTTGTGATCTCTGTCTGTCAAGTAAATAAACAAAATCTTTACAAAAAAATATTAACTTGAGGCAATCCTTACAACAACCCTGTGCAGGTGCAGTTATCATCTCTATTCTATAGAGGAAGAAATGACAACATAGAGAGGTTAGGTAACTTGCCTGAGGTTGCACAGCCAGTAAGGAGTGGAGCCAGGATTGAAACCCAGGCATCCTGACTGGTAATTGGTAATGTGGTAAACTCAACCGCTGCTCTATTAGTGCTGGCATTCTGTCCAGAGCAGGAAGATATCACTCCTTAATACCTGACCTTGGCACCATACAGAGAATAATTCCTGGCCTTTCAGATAAAGTGGGAAGAAAACCGTGCCTGTTATTTTGGATCTTACACATCTCATCCAGGATCAGTCTTCCACACCAACAGAATGTCTTTCTGTTTTTCTCTGCCTTTCTCCTGGTACTGTAGTCTTCATTAGATGTCCTGTGGATGTGATGGAGCCTGCCCTTTGGCTGCCTTTCCCAGTTTCTATGGGTATTTCCTTTCAGTCTTCCAGCATGCAGAGAAGAATGTGGCCTGACTCAGGTTCTGCCCAAGCCCAGTGGCACAAGGCCCACCTGGAGAGAGGTCTGGGTAACTAGGTTGGTTGGACTAAGAAATGGAAGTAGCTCTTGTTTGCCTTTCTAATATTAGCTCTGAACATTAGCCTCGTGCCATTATTTTGGGGAGCATGGAATGTGTGGCAGCCACAAGCTCATTAAGCTTCATTCACTTCCCTCCAGGGATGAAGCTTTGGCAGTGTTGATGACTTCATCCCTTTTATTGAAGGGGGAAACTGAGGCATCAAGACTTCAGGGAGCAAGGGGTGGCTAGGGACATTTAGTGAGTCAGGGTCAAGGCTGGGAATAGAATGGAGGGACCTCATCTCTGAGGTTCTGTGCACTGGACGGCCCTTCCAGAATGGGGAAGTGACGGGGTGAGGAAGTGGGATGGGTTAAAGGAGCATGGTGCCAAAAGATCCGGAGGACCTTCTGCTGCAAGCTTCTTGTAGCTGGTAAGATTAGGATATATTTTGAGTGCTGTGTGGTATCTGGAGGGCTGACAGGGAGGGTGCTGGAGAAAGGTTGAATTTAACCTCTCTTAACCTGGTGCAGGGGTAAGGGTAGGGAAAAGCATGGAACAACTAGCAAAGGCTGGCAGTGCTTCCCTTTCTGGAATTCACAGTGATTGGATTGGCATGGGTTCTGTAAACCACTTGAAGTCTACTCTCATGTCCGTGTCCTATGTTGGGAGACTTTCAAATGAAGGGTCCACGGAAGGCTTCTGTATTCAGAAGTTGAGGTTTCCTAGGGATCTTAAGCAGAAGATAATAGGGAATTCTTTTTTTTTTTTTTTTAAGATTTTATTTATTTATTTGACAGAGAGAGATCACAAGTATGCAGAGAGGCAGGCAGAGAGAGAGGGGGACTTGATCCCAGGACCCCAAGATCATGACCTCAGCTGAAGGCAGAGGCCCAACCCACTGAGCCACCCGGGTACCCAATAATAGGGAATTCTTTATAGACCTCCCCTTCTGAGGAGGACCGAGGAAAACCCTGGTCACTGAGAACCTGCTTATTGTCACAACACTGTTCGGCTGGGATAACCCAGCTATAGGACCAATTCACTGCCCAAAGTGCCCTGCTTTACTCCAGATGCTGTGGCATTTTGATTCAGTAATGCGCTGGGAGGTTTGAGGCTTCCTGGAATGATTAGATGTCCCTATTAGCTTCCAAGTTTCCATGATATTATAAGGCAAGGTGGTGGTGGTGGGCTGTAAAAGAGGGTGGTGGGGAGAGAGGCTACCCATAAAGGGGAAACCCTTTCATGATACTATTTATAAACATAGCTTTTTTTTTTCTTTCTTTCTTTCTCTTGTCAAGTGATTCTTGGGTTTCAGTTGGGTCTCAAGCTGCTCAGGCCCTGAGGCATAAGGTGTTTCCCTCAGCCTTGTGGAGTGGGTGTGTTGCTGGGGAGGAGCAGGGTGCCGACTACTTGTGTGTACATGCAGGAGTTGTGTGGGTGGGGAATTTGGGGGAGAACACAGGGTGAGAAAAGGAGAAAAGGAGAAGGGGTAAATCTCAAGGGGAGGAGAGCCCCAGCTGTGGGCTACAGAGTGAGCTGACAGCTTGCAAGTTGTGTTGGAGGCAGGAGAGGGGGGTAGGCAGTCGTACCTGGGATTGAGTTTTTAACGGCAAAGGATGTGGATTTGTGTATAGTCGAATCCATACCGCTCGTGCATTTTATCTGGGTGCGCATTTAGAAATTACATACGCGATGTGTTTCTGTCCGGGATTCTGAATTCTGAGGCTCGCTAGCCCTGGTGGGACCGTCAGCAGGGCCTCGAGAAGGAAATACTGGCAGGACTCTCCTCCCCGGGCGAGCAGGCACAAACCTCCAAGCGGCAAGTGCTTAGGGGGTTGCTGGCATGGGCTCTCTGGGAGCGCCAAATGGCTACCAAGCGCTTCCTGCCAGCCTTTCTAGACCCTGCAGTAGCAGAGAGCACCCGGCGCTCTTCACCTCCCCCCACCAAGACGTCACTCCGGCTACACCGATCTGCCAGCGAGAGCGCCCAGGGGGTGTGGGTGGCAGCAGGGTGTGCAAACATCAGGCGTGGGCGGTTTGGCAGCGCCAGGAGTTTGCATGGAGGTGCAGCAAGCGTGCGTGCCTGGCTGGGAAGGAAGGAGAGAGGAGGAGGGCGGGAGAAGGGGAGCCAGCTCTTAGCCCCAGAGTGGCTATTTTTAGCTAGGCTATCTGATTGTTACGGTGTGCACACAGCTGGGTGTCCCCCACCTCCTGGCTCAGTGAAGCCCAGCGGGCTGGGAGGTGGGAGGTCCTTGCCGATGCCTTCTTCCTGGTGTTGGTGTCTGTGGGCGGGAGCCGGTCAGGGGCAGCTTTAAAGGTGTGAGGGCGGCTCTAACTCAGGATCTGTTACCTCTGTGTGTGGCTTTGTGCTCTGCTGGTAATGTACATCGCATATCTCATTGTGATCTCTGGGTATGGGGGCCACTGTTTACATGTGTGTCTTGCCTCTGTCCTTTGCTGGTCCTCGTGCGTAATTTATGCTTGGGGTAAATCGAATATGCCTCATGTGCACATATATGGGATAAAAAGGCGAGGGGTCAAATTCACCCACTGTGAAACATCTGTAAAAGTGTTGGTGTGTGCTTCCTTGCTGTATATTTGTGTTTACTTGGACTGTTTTTCTTTTCTTTTTTTTCCGGACTGTTTTTCTTTACATGTTCACTTGTGCTGTCTCTATGTATGTAAAACAAGCATCACATAATTGGAGAGTAGACTTTAGCTGATTTTACCTGGTATATTAAGTTTTTAAAAAAATTATGTGGTTTAAAATATTATGTTGTAGGGCTCCATGTAAGGAGGATTGAGGGAATACCTCAGTTGGGTGGGGGTCTGACTTCTTAGTGCTGAATGGAGAGTCCTGTTGGCTGTGTTCTACATTAAGATGTAAGACTGGTAAGTACCAGTCTGTCATCTAGTAGATGATTGGTGATATGTTGTCTGGGAGCTTTGGGAACACTTGGTTGAGGGCTGTTCTGCGACAGTCTCCCATGGGGATTACAGTGGGAAGAAACTCTACTTCCCTTAGAGCACTAACATTTGAATATTATTTGCCACTAGTAACCAGCTATCACACTCACCTGTTCTAGTTTCCTCTCCCCTTTGTTCTCTTCTCGGCAGAACCCAGAAGTACCATGGCTTCTGACCTAGAGAGTAGCCTCACCTCCATAGACTGGCTCCCCCAGCTGACCCTTCGAGCTACCATCGAGAAGCTTGGGAGTGCCTCTCAGGCTGGGCCTCCAGGTGGCAGCCGCAAGTGTCCCCCAGGCTCACCCACAGATCCAAATGCCACCCTGAGCAAAGATGAGGCAGCAGTGCACCAGGATGGCAAGCCACGATACAGCTATGCCACCCTCATCACCTATGCCATCAACTCCTCTCCAGCCAAGAAGATGACCCTCAGTGAGATTTACCGCTGGATCTGTGATAACTTCCCCTATTACAAGAACGCTGGCATTGGTTGGAAGGTGGGATGACTTCTGTAACCTGCGATTGTTTTTAGCCTTTGACAGCCTTTTTCTCTACTCTACTCTTTTGTTTCTTCCTCTAACCTGGTCCAGTTCACTCTGACCTGTTTCAGAGATGCGTGAACTTAAAATCTTATATCTCCCATCCCCTACTCTTTTTCAGAGTTGAACAACTTTCATAAGGTATATCAGGGAAACTCCAGTGATATCGAGCCACTAAGTATAGTTATGAGGATGGCAGGATGCTGTTGCTCATCATACCCTCTTACCTTCTGAGTCTTCGAAAAGGAGATTCATTCATTTCACAAATACTTATTGCCACTCTACTATGTTCAAGTCACTGTGCAAGGGATGGCATTGCTTCTTCCTACCTAGAGGTAGGAGTCTCATCAGATTTCCAAAGCTTCATTACACGTAGTCCTCATCTTCTGAAAAATTGTATACCAGTAACAATAACAATAATAGTAATAATGATAATAATAAGGTCCTTCACCAAGAGCTCATCCGCCAAGCAAGTAGTAAGAGGATAAGTTGTTTGGCTGGCAGTAAAGGAAGAAGGAAACTCTTCTTCCAAGCAAAGAAGGAAGACTGCTGTTCCCCATCTTTTGGAGCAGCAACTCATTTGCCAGTTGTTGAGAAGGAGGGGGGATTTAATGTAGTTCTTTCACTCTGTAAATCACCGGTTGACATACAAATCAAATGATGAGCTGGAGACTACTGGAAGTGTTCAGCTTTTCCTCCATGACCCTGTCCCTGTTAGCTACCACAACACCCAGTCTCGTCCAGCACACAGCTGCAACATTCTTTTTTTCCTCCAAATGTAGCATTCCAGGGGGCTGTTGAGAGAACAAAGGTGACCTTGTGCCTTTGTTTTGTTTCAAATTTATATTTGCTTTTATTTATATAAACAGTCTTAAAGGGGAGATTAAAATAAATTAAGGCAGATATGTATCTGTCTTAATTTTTCAGGTATATATATATATATATATAACCAGAAAGATTATATAGTTGTTGTTTTTTATATAGATACCAGAAGCACCTGGTAGTCAAGTTTATAGGCATTACCTCCCATCCATTTAATTTCTGCATTTTCTCATCTCAGGGCTCTTGCTATCTGCTAGATAAGGTCCTCCATCAGTATAGTTAGGAGGTCCTAAGTTTGCCTGATACTTGAACTTTATGATATGTTATGTTCTTTTGTGTCCCTCTGTGCCCTATTGGAAAATTTTCTGCTTTACACCATGCTGAAGCCTAACTTGCTTCTCTGCTTCCCTAGAATTCAATTCGGCACAACCTTTCTCTCAACAAGTGTTTCCGGAAGGTGCCCAGACCTCGGGATGACCCGGGGAAGGTGAGACACTCCTGTAAGCATTGAAAGGAGGGGCAGGAAGGAGAGAGGAGTAGTTGACAGCCTAGAGTCCTGTGGCTGTTTTAATTACCCAGAAGAGGAAATCATGTTAATTAGAGAAGCAGCTTTATTTTTTCTCAAAAGAAGAGCTTGGCTATCACGCTTGTGGGCCCCCACTAGCATGAGTGACTAAGAAAGATTGTGAAATTTTTTTTTTTTTTAAGACTTATTTATTTATTTGTCAGAGAGGGAGAGAGAGCGCGCATGAACAGGGGTAGCAGCAGGGAGAGGGAGAAGTAGGCTCCCTGCTGAGCAAGGAGCCTGATGTGGGACTAGATCCCAAGACCCAGGGATCATGACCTAAGCCAAAGGCAGGAGACAACTGAGCCACCCAGCCATCCCTGAAATCCTTTTTTTAAAAATAGAATTATATATGGTAAAGTTGACTTTAATGTGTGGCCCTCTTTTTAGATGTGAAAGGTAGGCTAAATAACCTTTGTAAGGACTTTTCTCTGCAAAAATCCCATGACTTTTATCTTCAAAAGGGAAAAGAGATAAATCAGTTTCTTCTTTCAAAAGATGTGGATGCTCGAGTTCAGGAGAGCCTTGCCACAGATCACACAGAAGGGGATGGTTGTGTGTGGGCATTTCCAGCTCTTTGAACAAGATACCAGAACAATCAAGGCCTGTGTTTGGACCACCAGTTATAGTTATACCCCTGACATACTCATTGAACTTTTAGGACAAATTTATTCCTCAAAAATAGCCAGTACCCTCGGAACTCTGTGTGATTCTCCAGTTATTTTTCTTAATATAACATTTTTTTTTTTTTTTGGGTGAAAATCCTCCCAACTATTTGCTTTTCCAAAGGTGGGAATTTTCATATATAATGATTTTGTTTTCTGTGGGTTTGGGTTCTCCTTCCAGGGCTCTTACTGGACAATCGACACCTGCCCTGACATCTCCCGAAAGAGAAGACACCCTCCAGATGATGATGTAAGTCCCCACCTGGGCCAGCAGCTCGGGCTACATCCTGTCTTGTAGTTTTGGTCCTTTCCTGTGTTTGGGGCAAAGGGTGAGCTGAAACCATGGGTCTCAGGAGGATGTTTAGTTTCTGCTTCCAGATTTCTGTTCTTTCCCAACCCTCAGCTATCCCAAGACTCACCAGAACAGGAGGCAAGCAAGAGCCCACGGGGAGGTGTTCCTGGGGGTGGAGAAGCCTCACTGCCTTCCGAGGGGAATCCTCAGATGTCCCTTCAGAGCCCCACTTCTATCACAAGCTACAGCCAGGTAAGAAGTAGGGGTGTCAGGGTGCATGGGGATGGATGGATGGGTGGATAGGTCGTTGAACAGAGTCATAGATCTGCCAGTTGGAAATACTGTATTATCTGTGATGTAGTAGGCAGATCAATTGGGAAAGAAAGGGAAAGCAGAAAAGGGAAGCTGAGAGAGAGAGAGAGATATGTAACAGAACGTTGAGAAAGATCAGGGGGATGAAAAGTAGTGAGAAGAGAAGAAGGGGAGCCAAAAAGGTTATGAGAATGGAAGATGGACAGAGCATGGGAAAATGGCTCGAGGTACATCATGATAGGAATCAATGAGACAGACGGGGAAATGATGTTCATTCATTGAAAAGTTAGGACAGGATGAAGACAAGCCAGAGAGCTTGGTGACCATGAAAGGCTCCTTTCCTGATATAGCACATGGATTGAGTCTCTCTTACTCCTTTCTGCAGGGCACAGGATCTGTGGATGGTGGAGCGGTGGCAGCAGGGGCTCCTGGCCGAGAAGGTGCGGAGGGTCCTCCTCCCCTGTATAACACCAACAATGACTTCAAATTCTCCTACTCAGAGATCAATTTTCAGGACCTAAGCTGGTCCTTTCGCAACCTCTACAAATCCATGCTGGAGAAATCCTCTTCCTCGTCTCAGCATGGTGAGCCTGCTGTTGGGATGAGGGCATGAACATACTTCTACTCCTGGATCGGTGGTACATTCTCTTTCCCTTCTGTGTTACTTTTCACATGAGGAGAGGCTGATCACTGGTTAGAGGAAGCATCTCAAGAAACCAGAATTGTTTGGAGTCAAGCTCTTCTGGCTTAGTTTGGAGCTGTTTTGGAGCTGTTTTGAGAGGCAGGCTGGGTTATTAGCTTCAGAAAGTGAGTTCAAGGGATCCCCCTTCTAGAACTAAGGGCAGTGACTTAATGGCTGCAAGCCCATCATTTAGAGGATGGCCACTAGGGGACAGCAGTGGTTTGCTTTCCCTCAGAATCCGTTTCATTGTGAGACAATTTAATTTTTTAGCATATTTCTAGTTGCTTTAAAAAAAAATTGTGCTCACTTCGGCAGCACATATATTTTTAAAAAGATTTATTTATTTATTTGAGAAAGCGAGCGAGTGGGAGAGGGGGTAAAGGGAGAAGATCTTCAAAAAGACTCCCCACTAAGCGCAGAGCCCACCCTGGGGCTCGATCTCATCACCCTGAGATCATGAGATCATGGCCTGAGCTGATATCAAGAGTCAGACACTCAACCAACTAAGCCACCCAGGCACCCCATGTTAATTTTTGTTAGAAAGAAATCTCAAACAGATGCAAAAATAGAGAAAATAGTATAATACACCCTTAGGTTTCCAACTTTTAAGATGGCCCAGTTTAATACATGGCAATATTTTGTTCAGCTCGTTTCATTTACCACCCACTTTTTTTTTTTAAATGGGAATAATGTAATGCAATTCCCAGATGTGCTATCCCACCTATAGGTACTACTTCATTGTGAAGTCTTAATGATAAAGACTTTGTTATCCACTGCCATTATTATTCTTAACACAGTCAATAATACTTCCTTAATATTAGTTTATATTTGGTCCATACTCAAATTACCTGTATTACCGTGTGAGAGTAAAGTTCATATTGGAAAGCTCCTTTGAGAGATCACCTGGTCCATATTGGAAAGCTCCTTTGAGAAATCACCTGGTCCAGCCCTCTGCGACTCCTGTTTGTTTCTGTTTTTATTTATTTATTTAGGTTTTATTTATTTATTTGACAAACAGAGCACAAGCAGGGGGAGTGGCAAGCAGAGGGAGAGGGAGAAGCAGGCTCCCCGCTGAGCAGGGACTTGATCCCAGGACCTTGGGATCATGACCTGAGCCAAAGAGAGATGCTTAACCACTGAGCCACCCAGGTGCCCCTTGTTTGTGGTTTTAAAGAAATTAGAGGTGGGGGTCGACTTCGGGTGAGGCATCAGAGCCTCTTGTTCTGTGTAGTTGCCGGGTACAGGCCTCAGGGTTTGAACGGGATGATGAAAACTGATTAGCAGCCACCTTTCGGAAAATTTATATTAACTGCTGTGGATTTCTTCTTTTATATCTTGGGGGATTTAGAGCTGGAGTTATGCGCTGAGATTGTAGCCTTTGCTTGAGAAAGGAATCCAGGTCAGATGATTGATTGATCAGAAGTGTGGAGCAGGGAGGGGCTGTCAGAGACAAAGTGAAAAATTAGAGTGAGTGAGGATTCAAGTGTTCACTCAGATTTCATGGTGGCTGAAAGCTCCTGCCCAGCCTCAGTCTCTAGTTCTTCCCTGCCCAATGTGTGCCAGAAATTCATCCATCCTTAATCTATGCCTCACCCAGCTCCGTTTGTTGGTGGTGAAACCAAGTAGGTAGTAACAGCGACAAGTGTAGATACAGTAAGGAAGAAGAAAGAGTAGGTACCCAGTGGCTTTATTTTAATTAGTAATTTACCTTTTATTTATTTATTTGAGAGAGAGAGAGCATGAGCAGGGGAGAGAGGGAGAAGTACACTCCCCGCTGAGCAGGGAGCCTGAGGCAGGGCTCCATCCTAGGACCCTGGGATCATGACCCAGCCAAAGGCAGATGGTTAACAGACTGATCCACCCAGGCGCCCCTGTGATTTACTTTTAAAACTTCACCTGATATCTGTCTGCTCTTGACACTGATTCCAGGCCTACCCCCAGATCCCTGAGGAATAGAATGAAAGATACATGCTAACCTTTTTGCTAGAATTCGAGCAGTTGTCACACTGTCAAGGCCCTCCATCTGTCCGTTGTATCTATAGAGGTGGGGGAGCCATGGAGGGCAGGGGGAGCCCAGAGGATCGTGCCTTCTCAGGACACCCTTAAGTCTGGGGTTTCTATCTGACGCCTCCCATCTCATCCCTGTGGAAGTCCTGTTCAGTGAAAATTGAACTGGGGTGTTGGTAGGCTCAGTCGGTTGAGCACCTGACTCGGGGTTTCGGCTCAGGGTTTGGGGATCAAATGCCCCACGCGGTGCTCCATGCTCAGTGGGGAGTCGGCTTGAAGAATCTCTATCCCTCCCCCTGCTCGCAGTGCTGTCTCTCAAATAAATAAACCTTTAAAAAAAGAAAGAAAAGAAAGAAAAATGCATGCCCAATTCACTTGGCTGCTTCTTCCACCCTCCAGGCTTCTCGTCTCTCCTGGGGGACATGCCGCCCTCTAACAACTACTACATGTACCAGCAGCCGCCACCGCCCCAGCAGCAGCCGCAGCCGCAGCCACCCCCGCAGCAGTCGCAGGCGCAGCCGGCTCCCGCCCAGGGCCCCTCCGCTGTAGGGGGTGCCCCTCCGCTACACACCCCAAGCCCGGATGGGTGTACCCCACCCGGGGGGAAGCCAGCTGGGGCCGAAGGCTACGGGCCTCCCTCCGTGATGGCCATGCACCCACCCCCGCTGCAGCACGGGGGCTACCACCCGCATCAGCACCATCCCCACCCCCACCCTGCCCCGCAGCCACCACCGCCGGCTCAGCAGCAGGCACAGGGCCAGGCTCCTATCAACAGTACTGGCTTTGGTGAGTACGGAGGGTGTGGTGGGCTCTGGGAGGAGGGCGGGCTGGCCTGCTTGTTCTGACTGGGTCTGGAGATGCAGTTGGCCAGGTAGTTAACAGTGGGTCTCTAGCCTCCCCACCCTCCCCCCGCCCCCACCAGCCCCTGCAGGAGCCCCTCTGAGCCCACTGAAGTTGCCACTCAGAGCTCCATGTTTTGGGATTCTTGGACCACCTGGGATTGCTTTACAGATTCTCCTGCCTGGGAGCTAGGCTGTCTCTCCCTAAAGCTATCCGCTTTACTAGTCCTCCATCTTCAGGGAGGGAGATTTTCAGATTATCCTGGTGATGTCATTGACAACCTTGCACATAGTCAGCGGGCTGCCACATCACTCTCTTTATTTTCCACCCTCCCCGCCCCTTTATAGCCTTTCCTCCCGACTGGTGCTCCAACATCGACTCCTTAAAGGAAAGTTTTAAGATGGTGAATCGGCTCAACTGGTCCAGCATTGAGCAGTCACAGTTCTCAGGTGAGTGAGGAGAGGAAGATGACCAGAGGGGAGAGGAGGACCTGGTGAGTGGGAAGCCTAGTAGAAACCAGCACCAGAAGGGGATGGTGAATTGAGCTTTGAGGAGGGAGGATTCCATTGTTTTCCCTCCATATCTCACAAGGCAGATGATGCCAGTGTTATTTGCAAATTAATTTTAATTAATTTTGCCTGAACTCACCCAAAATATGACCGCGTTTTATCCTACCCTGTTTTGTCCCTGGAGTGGGAAGGCTCTCAGGAATTCAGAAACCGGACCACGATTTTGTAGTTTTGTCACTGTTGATGGGCTAATTCAATCACTCCCTTTGAAATTTTGTTTTCTTTACCAGCAAGATGGAAATTGTAACAAGAATTTAGGAAGGAGCCAACAGAAGAAGAGTTTGAAAATGTAGAGCTCTTGGAGATGTCAGTTATTCTTGGCAATGAATCTAGTCCGTAGTGTTGATTTGTGATGTGGTGGGAGCAGTGAGATGGGGGCGGATATGGTAGGGGCTTTGGGACCTCCACAAAGGGTAGCCCTTCTTGCTTCTCTGTTTGTAGAACTGATGGAGAGTCTGCGACAGGCAGAGCAGAAGAACTGGAGCCTCGACCAGCATCACATTGCCAATCTGTGTGACTCTCTCAACCACTTCCTTACCCAGACTGGTCATGTGCCTCCCCAGGGGGGCTCCCACCGGCCACCAGCCTCTGCCCGTATTGCTGACTCCTGTGCCCTTACCAGTGGCAAACAAGAGCCAGCCATGAACCAAGGTAGTGAGCCAAGCAAGTTACCAAGGAGGTGGAGGCTCTGACGAAAAGAGAGGGGGAGGAAAAGGGCAGAAGAGAATTGAGCAAAGTCATCTGATGAGCAGTGACCCAGACTGAGCAGTGGGACTGGTTTGTCTGCTACGTTGACTGAACATCTAGTGCAATCAGTCAAGTCCTGTACTGAAACACTGTATGAGTCCCTTTTCCACCTTAATTTGGGAGATCAGAATTACTTATGAAAAGGGAGGAAAAGGTGCTCATTCCAGATGTGTGTGTCAGTAACCCCTACCCAGATCATATCAGATGGGGTTGTGATTCTCTACAGTTACACAATCTTCAGATCAGTGTAATGAGAGAGGTTCAATGATCATGTTTCTCTATTTGTCATCCTTTGACTAGCCATGATATGTCATAGTTGTAGGGACCATTAAGGTCCCTTTTTGCCCTAAGTGGTGAGGACTGATGGCTCCTCCAGAAAGCCTTTAAGCCTGCTGAAGCTATAGAACAGAGCAAGGAAGGGAGGAGACATCAAGGAGAGAAAGAGTACTTCTTTCCCCCTCTATATTGGGCCCTACTTCACTGAGTATAATGAAGTCTGCTCAAGTAACTCTTGTCTTGCTTTGGCAGTGAACTCTTATGTGCACCCACAAGCCCCCCACCTATACCCCGGCCCATCACCAATGTACCCAATCTCCACCCAGGATTCAGCAGGATACAATCGCCCAGGTAAGAGCCAGGAAGCTTGCTTCTCCCACAGCCCAACACTCTCTACCCTGACAAGTTGTGTTTGCTTTCCTCTGGCTCTGGGCCTGCATTCTCTTCCCTCTTGCTCACCCCTGCTGGGAGTATGTGAGCCTTCATGATTCCTAAGGCTGGAGGGTGGGCCCCTTGCTAGGGAGGTATATGTCATGGGAGGCTAAAGAAGACTGATTTACTTTGAGCATAACTTGTACCTGCAATAATAAAAGGGAGTAAAAGCAGGGGTGCCTGGGTGGCTTAGTCAGTTGAATGTCTGACTTTGGGTCAGGTCATGATCTTGGGGTCCTGGGGTTAAGCCCTACATCGGGCTCTGCGCTCAGCGGGGAGTCTGCTTCTCCCTCTTTGTCTCCCTCTCCCCCTGCTCATGCTCTTTCTCCCCCCCCCAGCCAAATGGATAAATAAAATCTTAAAAAAAAAAAAAGACAGTAAAAGCATGCAAATAGACCAAAGATGTTGAACATTTATGTCCAACTTTGTAAGGCAGATGTGCTAACCACTACACCATGGAACCTATGTCCAACTTTGGAATCTAGATGGAAGGTATGGTCAGGCAGATACATTGAGCACGTTATACAGACATACCTGCTCTGTGCTCATGTCTGTTTTCCTGTCACCTGACTCCTGTATCAGGGGTCTGGGATTGAACTACCTCTGATGGTGGTGGAGGTAGACCCTAACTTGCCATAAATAATATAAAATGAACAGATCGTTTGCTTTTAAATACATTTCAGAAAAATTGCTGTTATTATCCTGCCTAACCACAAGGGTTTCGAATTTTTTGGGTGACATCAGACTCTTTGTCCATATCTTCCTTATCCATGTAACACGTCTACAAATTTCTATACTGTGATTTCATATAATAGTACATTGTGTATGTTTTTTTCATTACTACATGGTTTTCATAAGTATAATTCTTGGGGGCTGCATAGTGTTAAATTGCCATGTGCCCTCGTTTACTCTGGTTTATTTCCTGGACCCACTGGAGTGGCACTAGCAACGGAAACAACTCTGGGCTGATAAGGAGCATAGTTTCACCAGCCCTTCCTCGTGGTCCTTTTCAGGGCTGAGCACTGCCTATCTAGATGGATAGAATAACTTCCCATCCACTCTCCTTTTAATTTCTTTGTCTCTTCCTGACAGCACACCATATGGTACCTCGGCCACCGGTCCCCCCTCCAGGTACCAACGAGGAGATCCCTGATGACTTCGACTGGGACTTGATCACTTAGGGCCTTATGGAGCGTGGCCATGAGCTCAAGGCTGGGTGGCGAAAAGTCTGGCAGTGGGGCAGGAGCAGCCCCAGCCCATCCCTTCCTCCTTGCTGTATATACTTACATATCCTCTTTTTTCTTGCTCTGTCAGAAAAGCCACCACAAGATGCTGCCGAAGATAACCCCCCTCTTTCCTGCCTCCTTCTTCCTCTTCCCTCTTGTTTTTTTCTGAATTCTTTTTTTATTATTCTTATTATGGTATTATTATTATTATTGTTATTATTATTATTGGTTATCTGCTGCCCCCAGTCTTCTGCCCTCCTTCACAGACCGTGTCTGTCCCTTGCTAATTTAAAATCATCTGGCCAGAAGGTGAGGCCTTGGTGGCTACAGAGAAAGGTTTCAAATTTTGATTTACCTTTCTCTTTGAGAAACTCAATGCTAATCTCACCGTCTGACCCTAAATTGTTTTCTGTTCCTGTCAGTTCAGTCTAGTACTAGAGAAGCCACATTCTCAAGTAAAAAGAGATCTAAAACACCGCTGGGCAGCCATGAATTTGCAGGTTTTACTCAATGGTGCTAATTTTGTCCTCTGAGCTCTTCCTTGTCCCTTTTATCTTCGATCCTTACTTCTCCCGATCCTCACTTCCCATCTAGGGTAAGAGTGATGGTGGTGGTGCAGAAGGGTGACCATTAAATCCTAGAAGAATAAGACTTATGGGTTGGGTGGAGTCAAGCAGTGCAGAGGGTGATGGAATATAAAACAATCAGTTTCTATATGCTACTAGAAACTTCCATGGGCTTGTTCCCAGCCCTTAGTCTATTGGAGATAGAGTTGGTCTTGCTTCTGTGGTAGGGATGAGGATACCTGTTCAGCGTAGGTTCAGCTTTTAGGAGATGGTTTCAGTTTAACCCTTTTGGGTTTTTAAACATAGTTTTCTCTGGAAATTAACTGTGGCTCATATTTGCATTTACAAATTATTCTATAGTCCCCCTTCCCCATTCAGCAAATACTATTTTGTCCTCCTTCAGTTGCTGGCTCAACTCTTCCTCCTCTTTTTTATCTTCTTGCCCCCATTTTCTGGAACTCTCAAGAAAGAAAAGTAAGCCATTATCACTCTTTCAGTTTCATCATGTCCTAGGACAAGATGGGAACCTCTTTCCTACTGATCATAGCAGAACCAAACCTACAGCGTTGGTGGTAGGGGCGTGGGGAAAGGGAAAAGGAGCTGGCATACACATAGGTAGGGAATATTTCAATTATTTAATTATGTCAGCAAATGCTTCTCTTGGAATCCAAATCACTGGGGCTGAAGCTTTTGCCATTTGACTTTCAAGGGGTGAAGGAAATTGGTAGAGGAGATTAAATAATCTAGAGAAGAGAGTTTGTGAGGGCCAAGGGAGACCCCCCAGAAAGAGAAAAAAGGTATAGGGACAACTTCTATCCTTTAATGAGAAATGGCCATGAGTTACTGCTGCAAAGTACTTAGTGTGTTTCACGTTCATTGTTGAATACTAGTTACGAGAGGGAAGAGCAATTTTACTTCTGTGTTTATTTCACTGAATGTTCACTTTCCGAAAGCTGCAGGACAAACGTAAGGAGCGGACAAGGCCACTCTCTCTCTGATTTCTGCTCTTGTTCATATTCTTTTATTTACCCAGGACTTCCAGGAGATCTAGCTTTCCACTCTTCTGCTTTTCCCTCACCCACCCCTTTCTTTCTTTGTAAGGGGGTTATATATGAGAGTTTGTTGAAGAAGGCTGAAGCAAACGGGCAAGAAAGGGCGGTTAACTAAAGAGCACTTTATTTTCTGTGAAGTTTTTTGTAAGAAATGGGGATATGAGTGGATTGAATCCCCCGTTTTTGGGCAGTCAGTGGGGTTGAAGTATGACACAATATTTCCCATTGGGGAAAGGAGAATTTCTCTTAGAGGGTGGCAAAATGCCTTTGCCCTGTGTCTTTGTTCTAGGCATCTCTTCTGAATTCCTTCCAGTCAAGGTGCCTCCTATATACACAACTTCCCATCTGTTCTTCCCAAGATTTCCCCCTTTACAAATGATTATTTTCTCTTTTCTAAACCCCCTTTCTACTCAGATCCACACAGGATTTACGAGGGTAGACGAAATTGTACATGTAAATGTCCCTTGTTTATAATTCATCTGTGTCTTCTGAAAATTAGTCTCATGAAGACTCTGGTGGGCAGCCAGAGTAACTAAAGTTTGGGGCTAGGGGTGGAGACTGGCCATCAGGCCTCCTGGGATTTTAGCTCCCTTCCATTGAACTCAGCCTTGCTAGATGGCACAGGACAAAACTTACCCTCTTTGGGCCTGTTTCCCCATCCCCTCCATGAAATGGAAAGAATACTACTTTTTCTTGTTGGTCTAGCATTGCTGGGCTCAAAGTATAGTCATTGTTGTATTGAGTGACGTGTGCAAAAGTGCAGGCGCTCCTGCCTCCAGGAGGAGATAAGGGAGAAATGGGAGGAGAGGGACAGATGGAGCGGTCACGTGGTATAGATCCACTCATCCTCACTTTCCTCTCTTCGACCCCCAGGTTTCTAGATTGGTGAGTCCTTCGTACCACCTGTAGTGCTTTGCATTGGTGCAGGCCGGCAAGGGGGTGTATGATCTCACAAGTTGTTGTGTTTTGCATGCTTTCTTAATAAAAAAAAAAAAAAAAAAAAAAAAAGGAAGAATGTTTATGGTTTACTCTTACTGGTGCTGGTCTCAGATTTCTTTTTGCCAGGTAGGAAGGCAGGAAGGGGGAAGCATTTGTCTTCAGCTGGCCTTGTACCCTTTCCCTGCCTCCCACCTCTGGGTCCAAACAGTTGATCTTGGAATTGTTTTGTAAGATTGCTGGGAAAGAAGAATTAAAAAACATGCATTTAACATTGCTTTTTTTTTTTTTTTCCCCAAATGCTATTAAATATAGTGAAATATTGTTGGGAGAGGCAGTCACCCCTTATAGCTCGGTGTGTGGACTAGGCCACCTTGCCTGTGTTCTGGGATATTTCAAAGATCAGAGATACTACAATTTTGGGAGGAGTTGGATCTCCATCTGGGACTTCCTGGCAAATACTCACAGGTACTTAGCAGAGTTTTTCATAAGAAAGGCGGGAATTCCAATCATAAGATTTTGTTTTCCAAATATATTTCCCAGGAATGGAACTCTCAAAGGGAATCCAGAAATAACAACTGTGGAATCTTATAACTATGTCATCACCCCAGTATCCTGTACACTAAATGCAGAAGTTTGGGACTTACATCCGGGTCTTGTAAGATGCGTTGGGACTTCCAGGATCCTAGCTAATTGCGATTATAGCAAGCCTCCAGCTGCCTACTATGATTTGCTGTATGTATAGAGATTATGACATATTCTGAGTATCAAACAGTTAAGAGGATCCATGAATCCCAGTCTCAACAAGGAACCACAAGAAAGCAAGCATTTATTCATATCAAATACATAAGAAGATTACATTGGAAGGCGGCATTGCAAATCTTACATCATGTCACACATTGTTACCTCACACCTGAACGACTTCTCAGTGATTTGCAATTTTTCTGCATAGCACGTTATTACTTATTTGTAGTCCAGAGCTTCACCCTAATCACTGAACAAATAATAGTGCCTTGCAAGTCTAAAACATCTCATTTTCTCTTTTTTTTAGACTAAATAATTATATTCCACCCAGGGGAGGCTATATTATAGTACAAAAACCCTGAGATTTTAGAAATTTAACATAATAAAGTTTAAATACACAGACAAATGAGAAGGTAATAGGGTTAAGTAAGTTTTTTTTTTTTTTTTTTTTTTTGAATGAAAGAATGGAAGGAAAGCTATATGTGGGGTTGGGATGGATCCACAGAACAGAAGAAAGTGTGGTCAGGAGCCAACTGAAGTATGGTGATTAATGAATATTAGGATGATGATCAGTAAAAAGTATGAATGTGGATAAAATTCATCTTTCAAGACAAGAAGTGATGTTATCGTGTATATGAAAACTAGCTGCATAAGCACATGATTGTCATGGTAAATATCAGAAGAAATGTCTAAAATTGTTGCAAGTGTTATTTCTGGGAGATGGGAGTGGGAGGAGGGATTGGCTGGGCAGAGAGGGGCAGGAAACTTTATATTTCATTATAAGCCTTGGGTTCTCTTTAAATGATGTGCATTTATTACTTTGGGAAAGATAAAAATTCATTTCAAAAACCCAAAGATATACGTGGTGAATGATAAACAAGCATAGCCGTGCTTTACGAAGTTTCATGGTATTCCTGGAGGGTACTCAGTCACTGTGCAGTGAATTCAAGGGTTACTGCTCCATCCTCCACCCTCCTCCTCTTCTCACTGGAAATGAGTTTCTCAGGGAATATTAGTTTCAAGCAAGAGGAGGGGAGCAATTTGAATCTTAAGAAATTAGAGGTTATTGGGTGCACAAAGTGTAATACAGAAGATTTAGAGGCAGGGAAGAAATAAGGGATAAAGGAGGTTAAGAAGGAATGGAAAAGAGATGGTTCTATCGATAGGCAGACTAAGTAAGCAAATAGAAAACTCCCCAAACCACAGCTTACATGCCATTTTATGAGTAAGTTTTCAGATGCCTTAGCAGCCTGTCTTTACATAGTAGATGCCTATTCAGTTGTAATAATGGAAACGTGGAATTCCCATGTCCCGTATCCAGGAATATTGCACATAGCAAGCATCTGACATTGTACTCTGCTCCAGACTGCGTCTCATAACTGCTTGTTTTCGTGGACTTTGTCTTTTTGCACCTTGTTTTCATTTGAAGACATCATCACCCCCACATCAAAGCCAAAAAGAGACGATCATTGTTTACTCATGTAAGATTAGACAAAATGGTTTTAAATTGCATCTGGGAGGGGATTTGGACACTCCCAAGAAAAAAGTTCATGATGGAAAAATCATTTTAAAATAGACTAGGTTCTCCCTGATCTCACTGGCTTAGTTTGGGATAGAAATAGACTAATTTGGGAGATAATTATCAAATTTAGCATTCATCAGAAACAGGAGAGTTCATTAAAACACTTGCTTGGGCCTAACCCCCCGGAGATTTCGATTCAGCAAGTTTCTAGGTGATTCTAACAAGTTACCAGGTGATGCAGATGCTTCTAGTCTCAGACCATACTTTGAGAACCTATGGACTGATTCTTGGATGCCTTCTGGAATCCCCTGATCACAATACCACTCGTTGCTTCAGAAACATGTCACACTGGGTGAATACCTAAGAACCTTGGCTTGGGTCCACAGCTCCGTATCTTCACACAGGTGTACTGATACGCTTTCTTTCCAAAAAGACTTTGCTTTGGGGACAGCTGGTAGGGTGTGTGAGGTCTTCAATAAAAGCCGCCTCCAGAATGCCCTTCATGGACTGTTTGGCTTTCTTCCTGAAATCTTTTCCCAGGAGGGCATAGAGAAAGGGATTAAAGCAACTATTGGCAGATGCTAGAGCAACGGACATGTAGTCCCAAGACAGCAGAGCTTTTCCAAAGGGAGTTTCTGAGTCAAAAAACAATGATAGGACTCCAATAATGTGGTATGGAGCCCAGCAGACACAGAAGACAACCACCACAGCCATGGCCACTCGCAAGGTTTTGGTCCGAGACTTGGTGAAGCGGCTGCGTTGCATTCGGAAGATAATGAGGCCATAACAGGTCATCATGACCATAAAGGGCAGAAGGAAACCCATCACTAGTCTAGTGATGGTTATTGCCATCAGGGGTGTTAGTACTTGATTGTTGTATGAAAACTGGCCTACATCATAATCCTGGAGATTTTGGAATAGCTCGTGTGTGTATAAGGAGTTGCTAGAAGTACCAGAGTAAAGCTCTAAATTGGTAGAGAGAAATTTATCTGGTGGGTTAGTTCTGTGATCTTCAATAGGAAACCCACTGGGGCTTATAGATGAGACCTTACTAGCAAGAAAATTATAATATGGATATCGACTAGACAATTTAGCTGAATCCACAGGGAGTGACTCTCCAGAAGGTCTTTGAAATGTTTGAGAATAGAGGATAGTGGTGGCTGTCCAAGGAAGATCATTTGTTTGTAAAGAGAAAGACTCTAATCCCTCATCCATTTCTCCAGGCAGGTGCACAGTGGAGTTGTCAAGAGACCCATTTTCCAGTAGATTACTGGTGAAGTCTGAATAACCAAAGGAGCTGTAGGGACTAAAACTGTAGCCACACATGTAATGGTCACCTACAGCGAATGTTTTCCGGTATACGAACACGGGCATACACATTACAAAAGCCACCACCCATATACATCCGCAGATAGCGAAGGCTGTCCCCACCTTGCGGTGATTCTGGCACCAGATTGGCCTGAGGACCAAAAGGCAACGATCCAGGCTAATGGCAGTCAGCAGGAAGACGCTGGCAAACATGTTGAGGATGATGATGGAGGGGATGAGCTTGCACAGGAACCCGCCGTAGGGCCAGTGTCCTTGCAGCGCCAAGTGAGCCAGGGAGAAGGGCAACGAGAGGCAGCAGAGGAAGTCGGCCAGCGTGAGATGGAGAAACCAAACGGTGTTCACTGTCCGCTGCATCTTTAGGCCAGCCACCCACAGCACTAGCCCATTGCCTGGCAACCCCAGTAAGAAAGTGAGGCTGAGAATGCCCATGGAGAGAATGACCTGGGGTTCGTACCAGGGCTGTGAGGGTAGGTCAGTTGAACTGTTATCAGCAGAGGAAGGCTCCATTGCTGAACTTCTCTAAAAATATAAGCAATAGTATTAAAAACTATCTTTTTCTTAAAAAGCATATCCTTAGAATTACCACCCTCCCACATAACGCTGTAGACTACAGAGGCCCCTGTTTTAGTCTGTATTCCTTAACTTCATCCTGGACCACACGAAAACATTCTATGATCATTAAAATCTACCATATCAATTTAAATGTGTACTGAAATCATTAATTTCATTTGGAAGTCCCTGTCAATGTACATTTCTCCTCTTTCTTGCAATTCCAATATCACATTCTGCACTCGTTCCTTTCCTTACCCAGTGTTCCCTACTAAAAACAAGCAGGGCTCCTGGATGGCTCAGTTGGTTAAGTGTCTTCCCTCGGCTCAGGTCATGATCCCTGGGCCTGGGATCAAGCCCCACATTGTGCTTTTCCCTCTGCCTGCCACTCCCCCTGCTTGTGCTAGCTCTCTCTCTCTCTCTCTCTCTCTGTGTCACATAAATAAATAATCTTAGAAAACAAAACAAGTAAAAAAAAAAAAAAAAAAAAAAAAGCTAAATGGATGAACAATAACTTTAGACCAGAGGTTCCCAGCTTTCAATCCACAAGAAGGCTTTATGGAGCCCCATCACCACCTCGAACCGTATGTAAGATTTTAAGGTTGCATATTCCCATTTCTATGAGGGCAGAAAGGCCATCCAATCCCTCCACCAGATTTTCAATGACTCACTACCACAAAAAAAGGTAATGTAGACTCAGTGTTATATCTTTACTTTTTAATAAAAAGATAAAAAAGATTATTTATTTATTTGAAAGAGAGAGAGAGATAGCGAGAGAGAGCATGAGCAAGGAGAAGAGGGAGAAGCAGGCTCCCTGCAGGGAGCCGATGTGGGGCTCAATCCCAGGACTCTCTAATCATGACCTGAGCTGAAGGCAGCTGCTTCACCGACTGAGCCATCCAGGTGCCGTCCCCAGTTACATCTTTAGATATAACCTCATCTTTTCCTTTTGCTTTCAAATTTCTCACGAGTTGTTTACCCTCTCAGCATCAATTCCCTCAATACCCATCATTTCTTTCTTGTTTTTAAAAAATGTTATTCATGAATATATACACATATTTGCATATATACATATATGTATATATATGCATATTTTCTTAATTAAAATTTAACAAAACTTGATTAGTCTGTGCATATTTAAAAATCCTTAATTATGGGAAAATACACATAACACAAAATTTACCATTCTAACCATTTTTTTAAGTATAAAGTTCAGCAGTATCAAGTATAGTCACGTTATTGTACAATTAACCTCCATGGTTTTTTCACCTTGTAAAACTGAAACTCTAATTCTATTAGACAATGGTTCCCCACTTCCCTCTTCCCCCAGCCACTGGCAAACCACCAGGCTACTTTCTGTTACTATTTGTATTTGCACTACTCTAGACATCTCATATAAATGGAATTGTACAGCATTTGTCTTCTGGTGTCTGGTTTATTTCCCTTGGCATAATGTTCTCAAGGCTCATCCATGTTGTAGCATATGTCAGAATTTCTTTCTTTTTAAGGCTAAATAATATTCCATTGTATGTAAACCCCACATTCTGCTTACCCACTCATCTCTTGATGGACATCTGAATTGCTTTCATCTTTTAGCTCTTGTGAACAGTGCTGCTATGAACTGGCATGCATACTGTTGTATAAACTGATTTCCTTTTTTCAGCTAGTCTCCACATTATGCAGTAATATTTTACCTTAAGGAATACTCAGTCTTTGCCTAGTTTTTTTCTAGACGTAGTTTTTTTCTCACCGTCCCGAAACATCTCCTGTAGCTGATTGATCCACAGTTATAGCCAATCTAGGATCACACTTTGCATCCAAATGTTATGTTTAAGTATCTCTCTCTCCTTTTTTAACATAGTTTGTCAAGGATGCTAGCTTGTCTCAGGGTCTGTTGTTCTCACCACTCACTTTTTAACCTTTGTAATTTGTAATTTTTTAACACTTTGTAATTTGTCTTCTGACCCATCACTGGGCTAAAGTTACCTCTAAAATTATTTCTAAATAACAAATTCAAACATCGTTTTCTCTGTCTTTATCCACAACTCCATTCTCTTGGCCTCTTGACATTACCGTTCCCTAATTCCGAAGACTCCCATAAATGCACCCTACTTTATAGCTTTCTTGAACAACTCACTATTTTGGCTAATACTGTTTACTTCTGTCGGGAATTATGTCTTTCACCTCAACCTCCTTGGTCCTACATCCTTAATCTCTACCTGTTGAAATTTGAGCCATTCCTCAAAATAAGCTCAAATGTTATTCTTCTTCAAAACCTTCTCTTAAAGTCTCAATAAGAAATTAGTTCTCCACCTCTTAAATTTGTGTGTGTGTATATGTGTTGAATCTCCATTTCATATTCTCTGTGCAGTGAAGCATTTTGCCTTGTATTATTATAATTATTATTTTAAAAAGGTTTTATTTATTTATTTGACAGAGAGAGACACAGTGAGAGAGGGAACACAAGCGGGCGAGTAGGAGAGGGAGAAGCAGACTTTCCACTGAGCAGGGAGCCCAATGTGGGGCTTGATCCCAGGACTCTGGAATCATGACCTGATCCGAAGACAGATGCTTAGCGACTGAGCCACCCAGGCACTCCTGTAATATAATTATTGTCATGGCTGTCTTATCTATTATTCTGGCCTTAAATTTCATAATGGTAAAAATGAGTCTCTACCTAAGTGCTTGTTCTACCAAAGTTAGCACTATGGATTCCATGACATAAAGATCAAAGATGACTTCAGTGCATGGATGTTCATGTTTGGGGTTTACTTTATTTTCTTTTCCAACTAAATTTAAAATTTTTATTATTGTCCACTTAATCCATTAAATATGCTGTCTCTTCTACCTTCCCTTTTGGTTTCCAGTTTCCAGTTCTTACTGGCTATAAGAGCATTTTATGTTTCCTTTCATAAAGTCCCAAAATATTTTCATGACTTGGAATTCTGCTGAGCTAACCAAATGCTGTCGTAGGGTCTTACATGATTAGCAGAAGTTAAGATAACCGAGTCAACAAAATAATAGAAAAGAAAAAGTGATTCTCATTCTCCCTCACTGTAGCCTTATGCACTCAAATACTCAAGTCTTATCAGGACCCCTTCTTTCCTTGTTGGGCACAGCAGTTACCCTGGTCCACTGTCCTGCTCAAGTATACATAGTCATGCCAACATCTTTGAAGTATTGAGAGAAGGATAGAATCAGAGAAGCGAGGACTGAAAAGAAATATAGCAATTATTTTTCCTTGTCTCTAGTTTTATTTTGCAGTTTTTGACACAGAAACTCAGCAAATTAGGGGACTGTCACATATTCACAATGAGGAGGGTTGTAAGATCTTAAGTCCAATAGTCTTTCTACTACAAAGAACCACAGAACTAAAAAGGTTTCAGTATTGTTATTCTTAACAATCACATGGTAAAGTTACCAAGAGCTGCACAAACTGAAGTAATAAAGACTGAAAAGAAAGTCATCTGGGTGGGTCATTCTGTTAAGCAACTGACTCTTGATTTTGGCTCAGATCATGATCTTAGGGTCATGGGATCGAGCCCCACATTGGGCAGGGTCTGCTGGAGATTCTCTCCCTGTGCCCCTGCCCACTCCCCCTTGTGCTCTCTCTCCCTCCTAAAATAAATAAATAAATAAATCTTTCAAAAAAAAGATTAAAAAGAGCAAGATTCCAATATAAATAGAGCCATAGGTATAAACTATATTTTAAGTATGTATAAATCAGTCTTAAAAATCTTTCAGAATGAACAAGATCACTTTTTACATTTTTCCAAGTGTTTTGGCTGAAAGATACCTCTACATTTGCGACTGGTAGAACCTTTTCTTTCTCTTTCCTTCTTTCTTTCTTTTTTAGTTTTTAATACTACATTGGTCAAAAGTAGTTAAAAGGATAAAGACATTCCTGAAACTAAAATTCAGTTATAACAGGACAAGAAAGTAGATTCCAGAATGAAATACTAATGATAGGGAGACAGAGTTGGTAACAATAAAGAGTAAGTAGGGGCACCTGGGTGGCTCAGTGGGTTAAGCCTTTGCTTTTGGCTCAGGTCATATCTCAGGGTCCTGGGATCAAGCCCTGAATCAGGCTCTCGGCTCCCCCCCCCCCAACCCCCGCCTGCCTCTCTGCCGACTTGTGATCTCTGTCTGTCAAATAAATACATAAAATCTTAAAAAAAAAAGAATAAGCAAAAGAATAAAAAAAAGAGGAAATAGGAGTGAGAAAAATATATATATATAAAAAGGCAACTGACTTGAAGAATTAGCTATTGTGAAAAGCTGGACTCAAAATTCAGAAAGAGACACATAGCTGTTTAAGAGGAAAAAATGGCATAAAATTCACTATTTGTTCCAGAATGAAAATATGAAGAATGAAGATAATTTAGAACATGGGATGTTTAGTAAAAGAAAGGTGGATATAGAGATAAAACAAAAGAAAGAAAAATTGGGGAAGGAATGGGGGGAAGAGGAGATAATGACCCTCAAATTATTATCCTTAATAGGCAGAAGCAGCACAAGTTGTCCAGTGAATGTAGGTTTTCTTACCAAAACCCTGAGACAGTAGCTGATGGCCTCAGCACAGGTCTGGAGGTCCCCACAAATCCCGTGTGGGTCTCGCACTTACCCACAATCAAGTTATAAAGTATGCTTAGGAAATTTGCTGAGCGCTTCCTCTTCCCTCTCTTCGCTTCTGGTGATAGAGGAACTCCACACTTTTGACTACTATCTGACTTCACAGGATGAGTTTTGAAGTGAGTCACTCCTCAATGTTTCAGATAAGAAAAGTAAAAAAAAAAAAAAAGCAGAAGTGGGAAGGCATAATTGTTTTCTGCAGAACACAGAATACGGCTAAAGAGAGAATATTTCTGTACATAAGCTTCTCACTTGGTAGGTTTTTGCTTGTGTTTTAGAAACACGTACACATGACCCTATGCTATGTGAGGGTGGGGGTGCTGAGTGGCTGGAAGGCGTGACCGGCATAATCCCGATATAAGAACCTCAAATAACATCTTCTGAATGCTTATTATGCGTAAAGAAACATGCCATTCCAAAATCGGATTAATTAAACTATGTTCTAATATTGAGAGGTCCACAATCTAGTAGGAGTAAGCACCTATACACACCTAAGATCCCCCTTCAATACAACCCAGACTATGATGGCAGAAGTGCCAGTAGAAGTAAAATAGTACAACATAACAGAAGGCTCCATTTAGCCTGGGACAATCTAGGAAAGTCTTAAGGTAGAAGTAAGATCTGGGTAGATCCTTAAAGACTTCAAAAAAATTTTTATTTTTTTTTAAATTTCTTTCCAGAATTCATTGTTTTTGCACCACACCCAGTGCTCCATGCAATATGTGCCCTCCTTAATACGAACCACCAGGCTTACCCAACCACCCACCCACTCTCTCCTCCCAAACCCTCACTTAGTTCCTCAGAGTCCAGTCTCTCATGGTTTGTCTCCTCTTCTAATTTCCCCCAACTCCCTTCTCCTCTCCATTTCCCTATGTCATCTGTGTTATTCCTTATGATCCACAAATAAGTGAAACCATATGATAATTGACTCTCTCTGCTTGACTTATTTCACTCAGCATAATCTCTTCCAGTCCCATCCATGTTGATACAAAAGCTGGATATTCATCCTTTCTGATGGAAGTATATATGGACCACATCTTCTTTATCCATTCATCCGTTGAAGGGCACCTTCGTTCTTTCCACAGTTTGGTGATTGTAGCCATTGCTACTATGAACATTGGAGTACAGATGGCCCTTCTTTTCACTACATCTGTACCTTTGGGGTAAATACCCAGTAGTGCAATTGCAAGGTCATAGGGTAGCTCTATTTTTAATTTCTTGAGGAATCTCCACACTGTTCTCCAAAGGGGCTGCACCAACTTGCATTCCCACCAGCAGTGTAAGAGGGTTCCCCTTTCTCCACATCCTTTCCTGTCGGTTTACTGTCTTGCTAATTTTGGCCATTCTAACTGGTGTAAGGTGGTATCTCAATGTGGTTTTGATTTGGATTTCCCTGATGGCAAGTGATGATAACAGTTTTTTCATGTGTCTGTTAGCCATTTGTATGTCTTCATTGGAGAAGACATACAATTCTGCCCATTTTTTGACATGATTATCTGTTTTGTGTGTGTTGAGTTTAAGGAGTTCTTTATAGTCTTTGGATATCAGCCCTTTGTACTGTTAAAGACTTTTTAAAAAAAATTTCATTTTATTTGAGAGAAAGCACAGGCTTGGGCAAGGGGAGGGGCAAAGGGAGAGAGAGGATATCAAGCAGATGCCATGCTCAGCGCAGAGCCCAACAGGGGTTTTGATCTCATGACTATGAGAACTTGACCTGAGAAGAAACCGAGAGTAGGACGCTTAACTGGTCGAGCTACCCAGCCATCTCTGGGAAGGTCCTTAAAGATCTCTATAGACAGAAGATTGACATGCTATTTAGAATGTTCAAGTGGAGAAAAATGAAAGGCAGGTGGGTGGGAGAATGTTTCGGGTATTGGGGATGGACAGAATAGTCAATCAACTAGATTGTTTCATCAAGAAGGCATACAGAAGATTGAAGCAATGATTCCAGCTTAAAATATACATCTTAAAAATTCTCACTCACATTGTTCTTTTACATGTATGCACATGAAATAAAATTCACTTGGGTCAAATGTATTTGAAGACTGTTGCCTGGGGTAAAGGCTTCAGTCAATATTAATCAACTTACTGTTCAAATAATATCTGCTCCTCCTCTTGTTCACAGAGAAATCACCATGAAATTTTTTAAGACAGAAAGACCCAAGAAAAATCCCAAGAGAGTGATTGATTGACTGATTGATTGGTGTCCATTGTTATCTAATGACAGAGGTAGTACATATAAAGAAGATTAATTGAAATAATACAAAAGTTAAAGGGTAAAAGAATGAAAGTTTTTATTTCCAATTCCGCTGCCTAGAAGTAACTATTTTTAATAGCTTCACATTCATTCTTTGTAAATTTTTTCTAAGTAGAACACATATCTTTTAAAAAGGTAGTTTCAAGCAAAAATGGGATTATAATTTACATGTGATTTTATGATCTGCTTTTTTGCTTAACAATATGTCAGAACATATTTCGATGTTGGTGCATATAATTCTATTAATTATATTCTGTTTTTTAAAAAAAATATTTTATTTATTTATTTGACAGAGAGAGATACAGCGAGAGAAGGAACACAAGCAGGGAGAGTGAGAGCGGGAGAAGCAGACTCCCCGCCATGCAGGGATCCTGATGTGGGGCTCAATCCCAGGATCATGCCCTGAGCCAAAGGCAGATGGTTAAGACTGAGCCACCCAGGCACCCCATATTCTGTTTTTTTATTTTAATCTAGTATTTGGAAACATGGAATAATGAAGGTATTCAGAAAGCACAAATAGTGAGCATACAAAAGATAGTATTCTCATAAGTGTGCACATATACACATTTTATATATATATACACATATATACATAAAATAATTCATTCTCATGTTAAAAAAAAAACTTTAAATATAGAAGGACTAAAATGAAATGAAAACTGAAATTTCCACAATACCTAGCTATCCTATTGTTACTCCCTGGAGGAAACTCTTTCATAAATATAAATGCAATTACATTACATATATTGTCTTATGCTTTTTCTATTTACCTTTTCATATCTGGACATAGTAGTCCACATCATTTTTTTAAAGATTTTATTTATTAATTTGACAGACAGAGATCATAAGTAGGCAGAGCAGCAGGTGGCAGGAGCGGGGGATGAGGGCTCCCTGCTGAGCAGAGAGCCTGATGCGGGGCTCAATCCCAGGACCCTGGGATCATGATCTGAGCTGAAGGCAGAGGCCTAACCTACTGAGCCACCCAGGTGCCCCCACATAATATTTTTTAAATTGGTCCATATTATCCCTTTAATCAGTTAGTCCTCTGTTGATGAATAGTCTGTTTTGTTTTTTTTTTTAAGATTTTATTTATTTATTTGTCAGGGATAGAGGGAGAGAGAGCGAGCGAGCATAGGCAGACAGAGAGGCAGGCAGAGGGAGAAGCAGGCTCCCTGCCAAGCAAGGAGCCCGATGTGGGACTTGATCCCAGGACACTGGGATCATGACCTGAGCCGAAGGCAGCTGCTTAACCAACTGAGCCACCCAGGCGTCCCGATGAATAGTCTGTTTTTATCAACTCTTTTTTTTTTCAAAGATTTATTTATTTATTTTAGCGAGAGAGAAAGAGAGAGAGAGTTCAAACATGAGCAGGGGGAGGAGAAAGGGGAAGGGAGAAATGGAAAGAGAATCTCAAGCAGACTCCCTGTTGAGATCAGAGTCCTACCCAGGGCTCTTGATCTTACCACCCTGACATCATGACCTGAGTTGAAACAAAGAATCAGATGCTCGGGGCGCCTGGGTGGCTCAGTGAGTTAAGCCGCTGCCTTCGGCTCAGGTCATGATCTCAGGGTCCTGGGATCGAGCCCCGCATCGGGCTCTCTGCTCAGCAGGGAGCCTGCTTCCCCCCCTCTCTCTCTCTCTGCCTGCCTCTCCATCTACTTGTGATTTCTCTCTGTAAAATAAATAAATAAAATCTTTAAAAAAAAAAAAAAAAAAGAATCAGATGCTCAATGACTGAGTCACAAGGTGCCCTATTTTTTTTAAATCAACTTTTAAAGCAGTTACAAACAATGCTCCAATGAGTACTTTACTTTTGTATTTTACACATCCATGAACACTTTTGTAGAATAGGTTCCGAGAGTTATAACTGCTAAGTCCAAGAGTATGTGCATTTATATTTTTGAAAGATATATAATTTCCTACTACAGAGATTCCATCCACTTGCAAAAGGTAAGGTCTTTATCATTAAGTTCAGTATCATAAACATGTACTCTGCTCCTACCACAGACGCTATGCTTTGTGCTGTAGGAGATACAGATACAGTGAGAGATATACATTATTATAACCTAATAAGGGCTTCTGGGTCACTCTGGAAAGCAGTATGGAGGTTCCTCCAAAAGTTGAAAATGGAGCTACAACCCAGCAATTGCACTACTGGGTATTTACCCCCAAAATACAAATATATCGATCTGAAGGGGCATGTGCACCCTAATGTTTACAGCAGCAATGTCCACAATAGCCAAACTTTGGAAAGAGCCTAGATGTCCATCAACAGATGAATGGATGAAGAAGATGTGTATATATGTGTACACACACACACACACTCACACACACGGAGAGAGAAATATTATGCAGCCATCAAAAACAAAATCTTGTCATTTGCAAAGATGTAGATGGAACTAGAAGATATTATGCTAAATGAAATAAGTCAATCAGAGAAAGACAGTATCAGACAATCTCACTCATATGTGGAATTTGATAAACAAGGCAGAGGATCATAAGGAAAGAGAGGAAAAAAATGAAACAAGACAAAACCAGAGAGGGGGACAATCCATGAGAGACTTTTAATCTTAGGAAACAAGCCGAGGGTTGCTGTAGTGGAGGGGACTGGAGGGATGGAGTGGCGGGGTGATGGACATTGGGGAGGGTATGTGCTATGGTGAGTGCTGTGAATTGTGTAAGACTGATGAATCACAGACTTGTGTCCCTGAAACAAATAATACATTATCTGTTAATAAAAATATTTTAAAAATCTTTCTATAGAAAAATAAAATATTTTATCCAGTTAAAAAAAAGGGTGGGGGGAGCTGCTGGGAGGTTCCCAATGTGCCCCAAAACATGAGAGAAATACTAATTCTTACTGAAGCAAACAGACCACTGAAGAGGTAGCACTTGAGCTAGACTTTAAAGATGGGTAGAAATTTTACAGGCCCTTGTAGTGCAGAAAAAATAACTTTTTATCTGTTTCACTGCCCTATGAGGTCATGACTTTGTTTCTAGGTCCAATGCCTGTTACATTCTTGGTATAACATATGGGAATGAATGAATGAATGAATGAATGAATATGTGGTTGAAAAGGATGTTGACTTTTGAATATAATTCAAAGATTTCAGAGTCTTTAAGGTTGTTTCTCAAGTGGATTCAGTCTTTCTAAAGGTTATAAAGCAATTATATCTGTCCTTTCTTATAAAGTACTAGTTGTTTTGTGGTGTAATGTTGAAAAATTAGGGAAACTTATGTGGTTATCTTTTGTTTCCTTTTTTTTTTTTTCTTTAACATTTTGTTTGTTTGAGAGATTGAGAGAGAGAGCACGAGCAGGAGAAAGGGCAGAGAGAGAGAGGGAGGGACAAGCAGACTCCCTGGTGAGTATGGAGCCCAACACAGGGATTGACACGGAGTTTGATTTCAGGACCTTGGAATCATGACTTGAGCCAAAATCAAGATTTGGAGGCTTAACTGACTGAACCGTCAGTCAGCCCCATGTTTTGCTCCTTTTGAATATCTAAATTATAAACATCTAAGCAGAGATTAGATGCTCTAGAAAGAATGAAATCTTGAATATATATTACAAAGTCAGTCATATTAAAACCTTTTATGAGCTACTGATTAATTCTACATTTTCAGTGATGGCAATTTGTATTTGCCTGGCCAAATTAAAATCTTTGGAATCACAGAACCTCTAGCCTTTTTTGCCTGAGAGAATTAAAAAATAGTTTCTGCCCTTAAGGACTTTGATGAAAACTGAGTTTGAATCCCAGCTTTGCCAGTTCATTGTGTGACTGTACAGAAATGATTTAAACTGTTTTCATTTTCTCACCTGTAAAACAGGGATTGTGTCAGATTTTATCTATTGAACTGAAGCCCATTCCCATCTTTCCTTGCTATCTCTCTATTGGAAGCCTGGGCACCACATTTCCTGGACCTTCTCTCCAGTGGAATTCTGAATAGGCTTTACCAGAAGGTCTATGCTAATGTGCTATTGGACGGTGAAAGGTAAAGGGAAGCATTGCATTTGATTCTGGAACTTAGTTTGTTCACCATGACTGCAAATCTTTTTTTAAAAATTTAATTGATGCATTAACTAATCTCTAAACCCAATGTGGGGCTCAAACTCACAAACAGGAGATCAAGAGCCACATGCTCCACTGACTGAGGCAGACAGCTGCCCAGGATTGCAAATCTATTTTACTTATTTTAGTTTATTATTTATTTATTTACTTATTTGTTTATTTATGTTAGAGACAGTGAGTGTGTATACACATGTGAGTGGGTTGGGGATAGGGTATAAGGAGAGAAAGAGAGAATTTTAAGCAGACTCCACACCCAGCAGGGAGCCTGTCATGGGTTTGATCTCATGCACTGAGATCATGACCTGAGCTGAAATCAAGTCGGCCACTTAACAGAGAGCCATCAGGCGCCTTGCAAATCTGTTTTAAAAGTAAAAAAGAACAAAAACCATAAAACAGACTAAACATTAAAACTATATGTATAACTATATTATGCACACACACACACATGCACACACATACAGAAAGAGATTGATTGAACAGGGAATCCTTTAGCTTCTGGCTCTGTAGCAGAATACAACTGTGGTAACTCCTGCAAAGGGGATGGGACACGTGGCTGAGGCAGCTGCTGGCTCCTGTGGGCTCTAGTGGGATTACTGGTTCCTCAGACCTATGCATTCTTAGGTGCCTAGGGCAGCAGCAAGAGCCCTCAGCCTCAAAGCCAAAGGCATACTTGCCCATTCTAGGTGACATGCTTCTCCAATTCTAGGGGAGCAGTCACCCGCAATTCTATCATCTCCTCCCCTTTTATCCTTCTAGCGCTCCCAACGCTTTCATAACCAGGTCCTTATATTAAATACCCTGTTTGATGTACCTACAATGGTTTCTCTTTTCCTGGATGGGTAATGACTGATTTAGGGGAATATTCACTGTACTCTGTAGGATGGTTAGGAGTTAATAAATGCATGCCAAGCCCTTGAAAGAGAGTTGGCACATAGGACTCAATAAATGTTAGTAATTATGCCAAAAACATTACGTGGCTTCCAGTCTTGCCTATTATATCACAACCACTCTCCCAGCTTGGACATGTAACAAATAACTTACAGAATGTTCTTTTCCCATTGTTAAGACATGTCCTTTCTGTCAAATCAAATCCTAGCCCATGGCTCTTCAGGAATGTGGATTAGATGTACTCCCTTCTTCCTCTAGCACATAGCTATAGTAGAACCAAGAAGGGAAACAAATTGAAGAAGAAAGTCACTCAGAAAGGAAAGCAATTCAGTTGAAAAGTAAATAAAACAAAGCAAAAAAACCTGTCCATCCCATAAAAGTATCTGATGCACGTATGCCTAGATCTTGAAAGAAGTCAGTCAAGTTCAGCATGATAAATCATTCAGATCTGAGTGGTTTAAAGAAAAGTAAATGTTTCCTCTATTGATTTATTGGTTATTATTTTTCCATTATAGTATGTACCTAGGATAGCCAAGGGAGGGAGATTGAAGGGGAAGGAAACTGAGTCCACCTACATTTTTTACGAACACCGTTTGGGGTTTTCATTCGGTGAAACTGAAAGTAGACAAGGGGACAAGCTTTTGGTTTGTGCTTTATCTAATCTGATGAGAAGCCATAGTCCCTATGGCCCCTGTTTTTTGATGGGGACAGGATTCAGGACTGTTGAGGAACACATAGCTCTCCTAAGCGTAAGTCTACATAACTTGTTGAGTAAACTTTGGTGGATTTTGTATGTTAGCTATCCTACTTGTGCGTTATTTAGAAAGTGGCGATGGGCATTAAGGAGGGCATGTGTTGCGATGAGCACTGGGTGTTATACGCAACTGACGAATTGTTGAACACTACATCAAAAACTAATGATGCACTGCATGTTGGCTAGCTGAACATAAAAATAAAAAATAAAAAAAGAAAATGTCTTAGGGCGCCTGGGTGGCTCAGTGGGTTAAGCCGCTGCCTTCGGCTCAGGTATGATCTCAGAGTCCTGGGATCGAGTCCTGCATTGGGCTCTCTGCTCAGCAGGGAGCCTGCTTCCTCCTCTCTCTCTCTGCCTGCCTCTCTGCCTACTTGTGATGTCTCTCTGTCAAATAAATAAAAATTAAAAAAAAAAAAAGAAAATGTCTTCATTTCTTTTCTTTTTCCTCATGTCATCTTCAGTAAAAAGCAACAGAAGGTGGTGATACTGTGTTGGGAAACCACCCAGTGTTCCCCTCTGGTAAGAAAAAAAAACCCCACTTCTCCCTTTTCTGTGTATCTCCTTCATACAGCCGACATTTCATTTCTGACACTTCTGGTCACCACACCTGTGGGCTTTTTTTTTTTCCTTGCCACATCAAACAATTCCGTGAGACTAGCTGGTGTCAATTTAACTCAATTCCACATCATCTACCTGGAGATAGTGTTTTATCCCACAGACTGAGGACCAAGTCCCAAAGGACTGCTCTTCACTAATGGTGCTAATGGCAAGGGGCAGGTCCTACGATTACTCATGACTTCTGTGCCCCATGGCTACAAACTGGACATTCCAATGACCTCCTCCCCCTCGGGTTGCTTTATTTACTATAATGGTTCACAGAACTCAGGGAAACTCATACTTATGTCTATCAGTTTATTAAAGAATGCAAGAAAGAATACATGTGTACAGCTAGATGAAAAGATACATAGGTGATAACCCTATGAACTTCCGCCCCTGGCATGGTGGAACATGTCACCTTCCCAGTGTGGCTGTGCTCACCAACCTGGAAGTTCTTTGAATCTCATACTTTTGTTTTTTTTTTTTTTTTTTAAGGGTTTTTTTTTTAATTTATTTATTTGACAGACAGAAACCACAAGTAGGCAGAGAGGCAGGCAGAGAGAGGGGGAGGCAGGCTCCCCGCTGAGCAGAGAGCCCGATGCGGGGCTCTATCCCAGGACCCTGAGATCATGACCCGAGCTGAAGGCAGAGGCTTCAACCCACTGAGCCACCCAGGCGCCCACTTTTGGGGTTTTTATGGCATTTTCCTCACACAGGTGTGATCAATTATTAACTCCTTTTCCCACTCTTCTAGCTTCTCAAGGAGGGTGGGGGATGGGGCAGAAAATTTCAAGCTTCGAATCATGGCTTTGTCTCTCCAGAACCCTCATCTGGGAGCCATCTGGAAGCCTACCCAGAACTGCCTCATAAAGAAAAGTCACTCCTGTCACCCATGGGTTACAAGAGTTTCAGGACCCCTGTGTCAGGAATCCAGTTCAAAGACCAAATATATAGCTCCTAATGCTCTTATCACTTGGGAAGTTACAAGGGTTTTAGGAGCTCTACATACAGAACTAGGGGCAGAGATCAAGATACATATTTATTATAAGTCACAATATCACACGTGGCCATTTCAGATGAGATATTCCTTATATATTTGCCACATTTGCCAGCCATTGAGGGAAAAATCATGTTAGAATGGTGGCTCCATTTTATTTTTTAATTTTTAAGAAATATTTTATTTATTTATTTGACAGAGAGAGAGAGAGAAAGAGACAGCAAGAGAGGGAACACAAGCAGGGGGACAGAGAGAGAGAGATTGAGAGAGAGAAGCAGGCTTCCCGCTGAGCAGGGAGCCCAGTGTGTTGTTCCATTCCAGGATCCTGGGATCATGACCTGAGCCAAAGGCAGAGGTTTAATGACTGAGTCACCCAGGAGCCCTGGTAACTCCATTTTAGTTATTATGTTCTCTGTTGTGTAGCTTCTGAAATACTGAAAATCAATGTGTCAGTGCTTATCTTAACCTAAATGAACATGGTAACTCTTGTTTCAAATGTGAAGTAGTATCAATAGTTGTAATAACTTACACCCTGAGAGTTTATCTACCAGCTCTTCATTGGTTTCACGTATATAGCTCTCCCAACCGCCCGGTGATGAGATAGGTACTAATATTAGTATCTCGTCGTCAAAAACGACATTGAGTTGCAAAGAGGCTAGTGAGTTATACATGTGCATGCCACCATGTAAATGGCAGAATTCAAACCAGACAGCTGGCCTGCAGAGCCTATCCTCTTAGACACCTTGCTCCTGCATGAGTGCTCTATTCTTTCAGTATTCATGGTAGTTTATGCTCCGCAAAGTCACCAAGAACACTGAATTGGCAAGTTCTGAACCACTGCTACTAGAGGAAATCCAGATATCATAGCATTCTGGTCAACTGATTGCTATACATTGATCCTTGAACGTCATGGGAGTTAGGAGAGCTGACCCTCCACACAGCCGAAAATTCACATGTTATATTTGATTCCCCCTAACGTAACTGTGAATAGTCTACCATTGACTAGAAGCCTTACCAATAATAGTGATCAACACACATTTTGTATATGTATTATATGCTGTATTCTTACAATAAAGTAAGCTAGCAAAAAGAAAATGTTATTAAGAAATGTTTATAGCAGCAATGGCCACGGTTGCCAAACTGTGGAAAGAACCAAGATGCCCTTCAATGGACGAATGGATAAGGAAGATGTGGTCCATATACACTATGGAGTATTATGCCTCCATCAGAAAGGATGAATACCCAACTTTTGTATCAACATGGACGGGACTGGAAGAGATTATGCTGAGTGAAATAAGTCAGCAGAGAGAGTCAATTATCATATGGTTTCACTTATTTGTGGATCATAAGGAATAATACGGATGACATAGGGAAATGGAGAAGAGAAGGGAGTTGGGGGAAATTGGAAGGGGAGGTGAACCCTGAGAGACTGTGGACTCTGAAAAACATTCTGAGGGGTTTGAAGTGGTGGGGGGTGGGAGGTTGGGGGAACTGGGTGGTGGGTATTAGAGCGGGCACAGATTGCATGGAGCACTGGGTGCGGTGCAAAAATAATGAATACTGTTATGCTGAAAATTTAAAAAAAAAAGAAGAAAGAAAATCATAAAGATGGTGCATTTGGGTGGCTCAGTCGGTTAAGCAACTGTTTTTGGCTTGGGTCATGATCCTGGAGTCCTGGGATTGAGCTCTTTGTCATCAGGGTCCCTGCTCAGCAGAAGTCTGCTTCTCCTTCTCTCTGCTGCTACTTGGGCGTTCTGCTTGGGGGGCTGTTTTAAACAGAAAACATCAAGAAAAACCATAAACATACAAAAACCTTGGCACTACATAGACTGCAGAGGGCACTTCTTTAAAATATGAGAGGTGAGGGGCGCCTGGGTGGCTCAGTCAGTTATGTGTCTGCTTTTGTCTCAGGTCATGATCTCAGGGTCCTGGGATAAGAGCCCTGCATTAGGCTCCCTGCTCTGTGGGGTGTCTGCTTCTCTATCTTCTTCTGCCTGCTCCCTGCCACCCCCACCCCACACTCTCCTTCTTGCAAATAAAAATAAAGCCTTAAAAAAAATACGAGAGATTAAACAAGAAGGTACAGTATTACCTTGTTCAATCTCAGCTGAATATGTGCATTTCCAGTGAGTCAAATTTTCTGCCACTTTGTGTGTCCATGAATAACTGTGAAAGGTTTGGGGAATATCGATCTTGGGGTTACAAATAAATTTAAGCAAATAGGCAAATTCACAGATATAAATTTCATAATAAGGATCTCCTGGAATTGTTAAAAGTCTTGCATATTCTGGGGCACCTGGGTGGCTCAGTGGGTTAAGCCACTGCCTTCGGCTCAGGTCATGATCTCAGGGTCCTGGGATGGAGTCCCGCATAGGGCTCTCTGCTCAGCAGGGGGCCTCTGCTTCCCTTCCTCTCTCTCTGCCTGCCTCTCTGCCTACCTGTGATCTCTCTCTGTCAAATAAATAAATAAAATCTTAAAAAAAAAAGTTTTGCATATTCTGCCCATTAACTGGATGGAGAGGTTGGAGGGAGAAGAAAAAATTTCGGAGGCAGGGACGCTTGGGTGGCTCAGCTGGTTAAGAATTTGACTCTTGATTTTGCCTCAGACTGTGATCTCAGGATTGTGAGATCAAGGCCTGCGTTGGGCTCACACTGAGCATGGAGCCTGCTTAAGAATCTCTTTCTCCCTCCTTCTCTGCCCCTCCCTCTCCCATGTCTCTATTCCCTCTTAAAAAAAAAAAAAAAAAAAAAAGGATTACGGAGGTAGAGTTGCATGCTGGTTAAGGACTTGGTCTTGGAAACATTTAGATCTGTTTGCCACTTGTGACAGTAGACAAGTTAGTTAATCACAGTGTTTCGGTTTCTTCACCTGTAAAACTAGCAGGATAATGATAGTACCTATCTGTTGTGAGGATTAATGATATAATGCACATAAGCATGTAGAATAGTATTCAGTATTCAGTAATCATTATTCATTACTATAATTCAACCATATACACAGTATTACTAATAATACATGCAAACATAAATGTAAATTATGAGCAGCTATTGCATTAGTACCAGAAATATAAGGTATTCTTTTCCTGACATTAAATATTAAATATTAAACATTAAACATTAAATATATTAATATTTGAATATTTGAATGACCAAATCAATAGATCTTTCTGTATCTCAGCATATTTTTGATGAAAATGGGGATAATACTACTGACCCGCGAAGACAATTGTGAGAAATAAATGAGATTGTGTATGTGAAAGTATTTTCTAGTTTGTATTTATGTATGTATGTATGTATTTAATTTTTAAGACTGTATGTATTTATTTGACAGAGAAAGAGAACAAGCAGGGGAACAGCAGGCAGAGGGAGAGGGAGAAGCAGACTCCCCACTGAGCAGGGAGCCCGCCTGGGATCATGACCTGAGCCAAAGGCAGATACTCAACTGACTGAGCCACTCAGGTGCCCCACATTTTGTAGTTTTTAAAAAAGATGTATTTTAGAGAGGAAGAGAGCATGTGAGCAGGGGAAGGAGTAGAGGGAGAGGGAGAGACTCTTCAAGCAGATTCCCTGCTGAGTGAGGACCCCCCTCCCAACCCAGGACTCCATCCCATGACTTTGAAATTAAGAATCAGAGGCTTAACTAACTGACCCACTGAGGTACCCCGCATTTTGTAATTTTCAATGTGCTATATATCGTTATATTTAATACCATTATTGTTGCCATACAGAATGTTTATTGTTGGAATCAATAACTAACAACTTAGCTGCTTCACATATCACATTTTATTTTATTTTAAGATTTTATTTATTTATTTGAAGACAGATCACAAGTAGGCAGAGAGGCAGGCAGAAAGAGGAGGAGGGAGCAGGCTCCCCACCCAGCAGAGAGCCCGACACAGGGCTCAATCCCAGGGCTCCGGGACCACGACCCGAGCCAAAGGCAGAGGTCCCAACCCACTGAGCCACCCAGGTTCCCCCACATATCACATTTTAAATGTGAGGTATATAACACATTTGGAAAATTCTGCAATGAATATGTACATTTTAATTTTTATTTATTTATTAATTTTGAATATGTACATTAAAAATATTTTTATTTATTTATTTGACAGAGAGAGACACAGTGAGAGAGGGAACACAAGCAGGGGGAGTGGGAGGGGGGAAGCAGGTTTCCCAGCCAGCAGGGGGCCGGATGGGGGGCTTGAGCCCAGGACCCTGGAATCATGATCTAAGCCAAAGGCAGACAGTTAATGACTGAGCCACCTAGGTGCCCCAAATATGTACATTTTAAATAATAATGAAATGTTATCATGAGTTTATCATCCAACTTTTTCAAATTTTTCATCCTGTTTTTTTTTGTTGTTGTTTTTTAAAGATTTTATTTAATTATTTGACAGACAGAGATCATAAGAAGGCAGAGAGGCAGGCAGAGAGAGAGGGGCGGTTCCCCGCCGAGCACAGAGCCCAATGCAGGGCTCGATCCCAGGACCCTGGGATCATGACCTGAGCCGAAGTCGGAGGGTTTAACCCACTGAGCCACCCAGGCAGCCCCCTTCATCCTGTTTTAAAAGTAGAATGCTATCACTATCATTCAAGCACACTCCATGCCCACCTTAATCTTCCTCCCCATTCCCCACCAACCCCCAGTATCCACAATTGGGAATTTTGTATTTATCATTTCCCTTCATTTTGAAAATGGCTTTGCCACTGAAATATATTTCCCAAAACCATACAACTTTAGATTTGTTCATTTTTGAATATTGCCCAAATGGACAATCTAGTTATTTCTTTCGTTAACTTACTTTTTTCTTTCTTCCCCAACCAACATTGTGTTTTTGTGATCTATCCTTTTTGCTGCACATCGTGAGTAGTTCATTCATGTTCACTCTTTACACTGTCTTATTATACCAATATACCCAAGTTGATTTGTTCTAATGGTGGACATTTATTTCATAAATGGTTATAAATGGTAAACAATGTTGCAATAATATTCTTGTGCATTTTCCCTAAGAACATTCAGCCCGATTGTATGTTTGTACCTAGTGAACATATGCAGAAGTTGCTTACTTTGGAGGAGTGCTCCTGGTATGACCACATTCAACTTTACTAGAAACAGCCAAACTCCCACCAGTTCCATTGCCCCACATCCTTGGATGTGGACCAATTCAAAAAAATTTTGTGACTAGTTGTGTCATGAGGAATGTCTTCCAAAACTCTTCACTCAATAAGGAGATTACTCTGGAAATCAAGTATTTCCTTAGAAAATTATCTACAGAGTAACTATAGTAGGGACTAGAAATTGCTTCTGTTTGATTTACATTTGGTAAATGTAATTGGTGCAGTATGAGAGGACAGAGTTGGGAGGAAAATCAGATATATTTAGCTGTAGCATCTGATCCTTTTCTTAATTACATCCCACACCTGCCACATGCCTCATGTTCTTGAGATGGCATGGAGATTCTCAAAGGATGAGTTATTGCTGCAAACCTCTCTGGGACCAAATTATTACCCACGTTTTGTAACTCTTAAAGCTTGAACACCTAGGAGGAAGCAGATATATTTTCTTAATCAGAAAAAAGAATCCTATCAAGAGTTCTCATCTGGAACTTCAGGTCAGCATCATCATGTGAGACATATCCTTTGTTTCTCAGGGTTGCAGGACCTGGTAGTTTTCTCCACAAATGCTAAGGTGGCTTTGATCTTAAATTCTGTAATTCTAGTACTTGCTTGGTATTTTTCCCCGCTTAGGCCCCTACGTCACCATCATTCTAACTGTAGCTCTTGATTGAACACACCATGTGCCAGGCGTGTCTTATGTATTGGGGATACAGAGTAAATCAATTGGACAAAGTCAGAATTCCTGACCTAAGAATTAGAGATTATCAAATTCACATACTGGACCAGTTTAACCTGACCCAGTAGCTGCAGGACCACAATGGGAAGCAAGGAGTAGGAAGAGACAGAATTAGGGCAATGACTGACTTTACTTACTATGTAACTAAAACATCATGAAATCATTGTAAAACCAGTACAGTGTTTCTAACTTTTAAAAATGTTTATTTTTGAATTATACAACTAAATATGTGCTCGTTGCAAAAATCAAAGGCAGACATTTTTTTTAACAGTAATTCAATTAACTAAATGCAGACATGTTTAAAGCAAAAGTGAAAATTCTTTCTCTACCTTTCCTTTTCCAAAGTGCATTTCTCAAGAGGTGACTTCTATTAAATGTATTCTTTTCAGAGTTTTTCTATGTACAAATAAGTATATGTGAAGTGTGTGTGTGTGTGAGTGAGAGATAGAGAGCACATTGGGCATGCTCATTTTAAATTATACGTATAATTCTGCAGCTCACTTACATCACTCAGTAATTTACCAGGTTGTTTCTTCATTATTTACTTCACAATTTTTACCTCTTGGACTCCCATACTCTATTTTATTATGATGACATATTTAAGATAGGTGAATAAGTATATAAAAAATAGAATTTGCATCAGCTCTATCAACTTGTGACTACTCACCTTTACTAAGGTTTTAATATTATGCTGTTTACTTCAGCCACTTTTTTTTTTAAAGATTTTATTTATTTATTTAACAGAGAGAGAGAGAGAGAGAGATCACAAGTAGGCAGAGAGGCAGGAAGGGAAGCAGGCTCCCTGCTGAGCAGATAGCCCAAAGCGGGGCTCGATCCCAGGACCCTGGGATCATGACCTGAGCCGAAGGCAGAGGTTTTAACCCACTGAGCCACCCAGGTGCCCCTACTTCAGATACTTTTTTTTTTTTTTAATTTTTTATTTTTTATAAACATATATTTTTATCCCCAGGGGTACAGGTCTGTGAATCACCAGGTTTACACACTTCACAGCATACTCCTTCTTCCCCAAATGTTTTAGCTCTTTCTTTCTCCAGAGATAACCAGTTTTCCCCTAATGGCTTTTATATTTTTATTACATATGTATGACTTCATAAATAACATGTAGTTTCATTTTCATGTATTGAAATTTTATATGCATAGTTCTTGATTTACTGTTATAAGTTAGTTATCACAACAGTAGCATAAAGAAGTATATAATATGAAAAAGAGGGGAGCCTGGGTGGCTCAGTGGGTTAAAGCCTCTGCCTTTGGCTCAGGTCATGATCCCAGGGTCCTGGGATCGAGCCCCGCATCGGGCTCTCTCTGCTCAGAAGAGGAGCCTGCTTCCTCCTCTCCCTCTGCCTGCTTCTCTGCCTACTTGTGATCTCTGTCTGTCAAATAAATGAATAAAATAAAAAAAAGAAAGAAAAAGAGTTTCCCTTTCTTTACCCTTTCCACTTACTAGAAATAACAGCCCCTGTTACGCATCTTTGCTATAGTTTCATAATTATTTTATGCCTATCAAGTCTAGATTTTATTTATTTATTTATTATTTTTAAAAGAAAGCTCTAGACCCAACATGGGTCTTGAACTCATGATCTCAAGATCAAGAGTTATATGCTCTACTGACTGAAACAGCCAGGCAACCCTTATATTTATTTTTTATAGATGACCTAATATTATACCTTTTTGGACCTTACAGTTTTTCACTTATTAACTTACCTTTTCATATCTGAGCATATAGACAAATTTCAATGTTTAATAGGTGCATAGTACTTCACTGATAGATGTGCCATAACTTATTTATTTATGGAATGGATCAATTCCAGATTTGATGGACATTTAGATTATTTCCATTTTCTAATTATAAAAATTCTTCTGTAAATAGCCCATATATTTCTGTGTACTTGTGAGGTTATCTTTATGGCTTATATTAAATGGAAAAAAATGATATGGATACAAAACTACACAAGTGTTCTATTTTTGTACCAGTATCTTGGGTGCTTCTTGTATTTAAATTGTGTGGTGGGATGAAGAAAATGTTAATTTGTAAATCATGAAACATGAGTTTCCAATCCTGACTTCATAACCAACTGTGTCTTTGGACAAATGATTTAATAAGTCTCGGATTCAAGTCTGTCATATTAAAAGTGCAAGATTTCACCCACAAGGTCACTAGGGTCCATTCTAAGTAAGGAATATTTATAAACTGTGATTGAAATCTCATTACAATTCTTATCACTGCATTTGTAGCAACCCTAAGACTTAGGACAGTTATACTTTAACAAGTACAATTTCATGATAGATAATAGTACCCTGAACAAAGGTAAGTCAGAATTGAAAACCCAGTGATAAATAGTTTTTTTGTATGTGTGCAAAGAATAAAGAGCTGAAAAATACTTACTGGTGGAAAAAGTCAGGAAAACTTGACCTTTATTTTCATGTTTAAAATATTTCTAAAAATAATCAAAATTTGAGTTGTATGGGGCCCCTGACATTTCTAACAAAGATGCTTTTGTTGAACTCGGTTAAATCACATATACTTGGAGAATCACACATAGGAGAAAATTAGCTTGATTTCTGGGACAGTTAATCTAATCTCCAGTCCAGAACTTTTGAATTGTGTAGCTGCTACCCCCTGCTGGTGGGCAGAGGTGAATTCCAGCCACGATATTTAGCATTTTTTGGATTTATAAAGAACAAATTATAGCATTAAAGATGGACAGAAACAATCATTCATTTAATAGAAAAAAAAAGTATGGTGTTCTTACTACATTCCAAAAACTGTGATGGATACTGTGTAAATACAAACATGTTTCTTGCCTTTGTACCTATTAACAGATGAATGCAACGTGATAAGAATTAAAAACTAAGTATAAATAATGCTGTGGGAGTGTAGAGCTGGGTTTGGGGAAGTCGAGAAAGACTCCTTAGATAAACTGATATATAAATTACATCTGAAGACATTTTACCAGGGAATGAATGGGAAGGACATTTCAGTCTGTGCAAATATGTTCAACATGAACAAAAATGGTGTGTTTGGAAAATTACAGCAAAGTGATTAAGCTAGAGACGACACTGGGAGCAAGAAGAAGATGGTGTGAGACAAGTGGCTCTATGTGAGCCTGAAAAGAAGGTTGGGGCAAGATTATTAAGAATCATCTAGCTAAGAAAATTAGACTTTATCGTACAGCCGGTAGAAAGTTTGTAAGATGACTTTCTTTCGTTGTTGGCTAATTGAATTTATTAGTTTTTTCTTTTTCTTTTTTTCTATTAACATATAATGTATTATTTTACTTCAGGGGTACAGGTCTATGAATCATCAGTCTTACATAATTCAGAGCACTTACCAGAGCACATACCCTCCCCAATGTCCATTACCCAGCCACCCTCTCCCTCCACACCCACCCAGCAACCCTTAGTTTGTTTCCTGAGTTTAAGAGTCTCTTCTGGTTTGTCTCCCTCCCGATCTTAGATTGTTTCATTTTTCCCCCCATGACCCCCTGCCCTATCTCTCAGATTTCTCATTATCAGAGAGATCAAATGATAATTGTCTTTCTCTGATTGACTTATTTCGCTTAGCATAATACCCTCTAGTTCCATCCATGTCATTGCAAATGGCAAGATTTTGGTTTTTTTTGATGGCTGCATAGTATTCCATACATGCCACTACACACACACACACACAGGAATACACTAAAAATTATTCTTTATCCATTCATTTGTTGATGGGCATCTAGGTTCTTTCCATAGTTTGGCTGTTGTGGCCATTGCTGCTATAAGCATTCAGGCGCACATGTCCTTTCAGATCACTACATTTGTATCTTTAGGGTAAATACCCAGTAGTGCAATTGCTGGGTTGTAGGGTAGCTCTATTTTCAAATTTTTGAGGAACTTTCATACTATTTTCCAGATTGGCTGCACCAGCTTACATTCCCACCAACAAGGTAGGAGGGTTCCCCTTTCTCTGCATCATTGCCAACACCTGTCATTTCCTGACTTCCTCATTTTAGCCATTCTGGCTGGTGTGAGGTGGTAGTAAGATGACTCTTCAAAAAAGCAGAGTAAAATATACACAATAATCTTAGTATATGATCTAATTATCAGAAACATTCTTGGTCTTTCTTCATTACTTTTTCTTAACCTGTGGGTCAAGTAGGTCAAGATGTACTACTAGTATTGAAATCAGTTTTGTGGATTGAGAACAATAATATAAAATAGAACAGAAGAGATCACAATAAAAATTATAAACTGCCATCATGTTTAATAGAATTATCATTTTAGGAAAACTTTGTTTCAAGTACATATGTGTGCATTGGGTTCTAATATAAAATGTGTTTCTACTGTGGGTAAATTTCACTCAGATGTGAAATTTAAGAAACAAAACAAATGAACAAGGGGAAAAAAGAGAGAGAGAGGCAAACCCAGAAACAAAATCTGAACTATAGAGAACGAACTGATGGTTACTAAGGGGTGTGTGTGTGTGTGTGTGTGTGTGTGCTCGCACGTGCGCGATGGGTGAAGTAGGTGATGGGGAGTAAAGAGTACACCTGCTGTGATGAGCATCAGGTGAGGTATGGAGATGTTGATTCACTATAACATACACCTGAAACTAATATTACATGGTATGTTAACTACACTGGAATTAGAAAAAAGTACCCAGTGAAGTCCAAGAGGAGGTATTATTTGAGCACATATGTGAACACATCAAATTGACAAGCTAGAGGAAAATGTTCAAGATAGAAGGTTTAATGCATGTAAAGGTGTGAAGAATATGATGAACATGGACAATTTTGGAACCAGAAGTAGTTTAGGATTACTGAAATTTTAAGTGAAAGTTTACTGACTTTTTTTTAAATCATGTATCTTTTCCTATGGCCTTCTCATGGCCATATATTTTTTTATATTTTATATATAAATATATCATATATAAATATATATTTAGGTACCAACATATATTTATATATGTTTATATAAAACATATAAATCTTGGGGCGCCTGGGTGGCTCAGAGGGTTAGGCCACTGCCTTTGGCTCAGGTCATGATCCCAGGGTCCTGGGATCAAGCCCCGCATCAGGCTCTCTGCTCCATGGGAAGCCTGCTTCCTCCTCTCTCTCTGTCTGCCTCTCTGCCTACTATTTGTGATCTGTCTGTCAAATAAATAAATAAATCTTGAAAAAAATATATAAATCTTATATAACATTTATATTATAGATAATATATAATATATCAATATAAATAATACATATTACTATATCATATATAAATTTAAATATAAATTACATATAATATATAAAATATATATACTATAAATATATATTTATATATAATTTTATTATATATTTTAGATTTTATGTAAATAATATATAATAAATTAGATATAAACATAAATTACATAAATAATAGATATATAATATGTATTATGTAAATAATATATGTGTCATATATTATATATGTATTATATTATATATTATATATAACATAATATGTATTATATATTATCTATTTTAAAGATTTTATTTATTTATTTATTTATTTGACACAGAGAGAGAGAGACAGCAGGACAGGGAACAAAACACAAGCAGGGACAGTAGCAGGGACAGTAGGAGAGGGAGAGGGAGAGGGAGAAGAGAAGCAAGCTTCCCCCTAAGTGGGGCGCCCCACACCACTGGATCCCAGGACAATGGGATCATGACCTGAGCCAAAGGCAGACACTTAACCCACTGAGCCACCTAGGCATCCCATATTATATATATATATATATTAATATATATTTTCTACTGATAGGTGTTCATGTTGTTTTGCATTACTCACTATTATAAACAATGCTGTAATAAATACTGTACCTACTTTATTGTGCACATAAGAATATCTCTAGGGTCACCTAGGTGGTTTAGTTGGTTTAGAGTTTGACTCTTGATTTCTGCTCAGGTCAGGATCTCAGATGGTGAGCTGGAGCCAGGTGTCTGGCTCCCTTCTCAGGGTGAAATTTGGTTGAGATTCTCTTTCCCTCTTTCTCTGTCCCTCCTTTCCCATGCTTGCCTGGGCTCTCTCTTTCTTCCTCTCTCAAAATAAATAAGTAAAATCTAAAAAAAAAAAAAGTCTCATACCTATTAGTGGTTTTACTAAATTTAAAGTTATATAGGATATTTTGATCAACTCTGCTAAATTTCCCTTCAAAATGTTTTATCAACGTACATTCACGGTACTAGTGTATGAGAGTAGCTGGTTTCCCACATCCTTGCCAGGGATATATATATCATAAGTCCTTTTGAGGGTGCTTGGGTGGCTCAGTCGGTTAAAGGACTGTCTTCGGCTTGGGTCATGATCCCGGTTCTGGGATGGAGTCCCACATTGGGCTCCTGGCTCCACGGGGAGTCTGCTTCTCCCTCTGACCTTCTCCCCTCTCATGCTCTCACTCAAGGGATAAATAGAGTCTTTAAAAAAAAAGTCTTTTTGAATTTTAAGATTATCACTTTGTCAGGTAGGCTATTATTAATGACAGGTTTTCAACCAGTCAGTATAATGAAGGGGCAAAGACTGCTACTATTTTAGACAGACTTCAGATCATAACTTGGTTTTGACACCTGCTATCCCTGCTAATTAAATCGGTTCAAAGTGATAGTGTTGTGGCAAGTTTACATGTGAAGAGTACAGAGAACATATTTATGGAAAGAGTTCAACAGGATTTATCATTACAATAGGATTTGGAGCAAACAGTGAGCATTAAGTAATAGCTCACTAGTTTTTGCTAATTTATCAGTAATTGAGTTGGTCCCATTTAAGAGTTTGAGGTTATTTTCCAAAAAGATAACCAGAATGTACACTGAAAGTGTGGCAAACTATTTCAACAGGTGTTGTTCCGTGAAATCCGAGATTAAACGGCAACAATCAGGCTGGGCATTTTTAACATTTAGACGCCGGAGGATTAAAAATCCACCATGACTATGAGTCATGTATTTACGTAGGTACCCGGTTTGGGATTACCAACAAGTAATTACCCTTTTTCTACCGGGAAACTGGTTAAAAAGTGGTTCTCGTCAGAAAAAAATTCTCCCAGTTTTCAACATGGTCCTCTTCCTCCCCAAGTACTGCAGGACCCTTCCAGCCCCAAGATGGCGCTTTCCCTAATCACCTTTGGGAATCGAGATTTCCATAACGTGGGTCACGCACTGGAAAGGCCGGTTTGCCATTACCCAAGATGGCGAACTGCGCAGCTTCACGGTTTCCAGGTTTCAATATGGCTACCCCAGCCGGTACCTCCGGAGGTTAATCTCAGGAACCCAACTAAAATCGCGCGGGAAGCAGCGTAAGCGGAAGTTGCGCACAGCCCACCTCCCCCGCCCCCAACAGTTCGTCCCCATTCCATACACCCCGCCCCCGGTGGCGCGGAGTGCAGAGCCAAGATGGCGGCTGAGTTGGAGTACGAGTCTGTTCTGTGTGTGAAGCCCGACGTTAGCGTCTACCGGATTCCTCCCCGGGCCTCCAACCGCGGTTACAGGTATTAACCCCGAGGCACTGCAGCACACGCATACCGGGTCGGGGATGACAGTTTCTTCCTCAGGTAGCACGCTGGACGTCCCTTGCCACTGCCACCTCTGGGTTGTCACCTTGTTAGCCTGCTCACCTGGGTTGTTATGGCCCAGCCCTCCTGTTCTTTCCCCACTGTGGAATGCCATCCTGGTTTCCTCCGCTTTTAGAAAAATTACCGTCTGCATCTTCACACCCCTCCTCCCTTGGGCCCCTCTGGGTTACCCATCTGCTCCACATCATCCACATCCAATCGTCCCTGCTCCATTGCCAGTCACCTTTAGTTCTTTCCTGCGTCCTTCAGTTTGTCACCCTTGTCGAAACCCCCTCCCGTCCTCCCTCATACCCATTACCAGTACCCGGTACGCTTTTGTGGATAGTCATTGTTGGCCATTCTGTAGGTGATACAGTTTATCTTCTGTGCAGTTGTCAGTCTTGCTACCAAATACCATCCACCATTTGGTTTTCCTTTTCAGTTCTTTGGCTAGTGGGCAAAGGTTAGGATTATAGGTTTTCCATTGGTTGTCCATTCTGTTTCTTTTCAGTACGTTTTCTTGATGATTACATAGTATTTTCTATTTTCCTCCCCCCTCCCCCCTTTACCTCTGCCATAGCTTTTTCTCTCCAGAGTTAATGGAGCATTTTCTCTGTAGTGCTAACTAACCACCTTGTAATCCGATAACAGGTTCTGAGGATGCTGTAGGAAGTCATGAGGTCATGCAGTGGAAAGAGTTAACATGTTAACTGGATTACATGCTAAGAAATATGAGTATGACTTCTGACAACTTAACAGCTGTATGATTTGAGACAAATCTCTTAGCTTTTCCAAGCTTTAGTTTTCTCATCTGTGAAATAGGGGAAAAAATTAATGATAATAAAATCTGCTCTGGTTATGTACCTCACAGAAGTTTTTGGAGGGTTAAATGAAATAATACAATGTGAAAGAATTTAGGAAACAGTAAAGCAGCATGTAAATAGATAGGATGCTGTTCTTATTGTTCTCTGATCCACATCACCATCATGATTTTTCTCTTGGCATTTATTATTACTTTGACTGTTGTGCTCCTCCTCTGCCCTTTATTTTGCCTCTTTACCAGAGAGGCATTCATCATCAGTTCATCATCAGTTCATCATCACTCAGTATCTTTGTGCTTGCTGACCTGTGCATTAGACCCTGTGGGTTGTACCTTTTGGCAAAGAGGTAGTCCTAATTCCAGTCTTTCAATCAGACTTCAAATTGACCATAATAGGAATCTACATGCTTTCTGATGGTAATTACAGGTAGTAATATGTGTGACTCAGCTGAGGGATATCTTCTTTGGGAAGCTCCCCTTTACCTTTTCATTCTGGCTTTAGTATGTTTTCTGCATGCTTCCACAACACCTATGCTTATCTCTGTCATAGTGAGTGCTCTTACTTCTGTATTGTAATTGATTGATCAATCTGTTTTGCCAGACTAGCTATGAACAACTTTTTTCTTTTCTAACTTCTTTTCTAATTTTATAGTACCAGGGTCTACTATAGTGTCTGACACATAGTGGGCACTCTAAATGTGGAAGAAATTAGTAGGTTATACTTAATTGCATAAGTTGGCATTGATTGAACTGCTAAATAAGGTGGAATAGCCCAACTTAATAGTTAAGACTTCCTGGAGGATAGGATATACCATAAAGTGGGCTTCTCTTCTTTTTCTTCTGCTTTATGATTTTTTTTTTTTTTTTTTAAAGATTTTATTTATTTATTTGACAGAGAGAAATCACAAGTAGATGGATAGGCAGGCAGAGAGAGAGAGAGAGAGGGGGAAGCAGGCTCCCTGCCCCGCTGAGCAGAGAGCCCGATGCGGGACTCGATCCCAGGACCCTGAGATCATGACCTGAGCCGAAGGCAGCGGCTTAACCCACTGAGCCACCCAGGCGCCCCCTGCTTTATGATTTTTTAAAGGCCTTCCTTCTCTCACCCATCTGCATTCTCTACCTTCACTTCCTAGTTTATCCAGAGCCTTTTATCCTTATGTCCATTAACAGCAGTGAGGCATCAAAACAGTTTCTTAATTTTCCTCTTTTACTTGTTATCTATGTTTTCCTGCTTATTATTGACATTTGTAATCCTCCAAAAGGTATTTTATCATTATCCACTCTTACTATAATGAATGAAGAGAGCTGCATTAAGTTTGCAACGAGATTCCCATTTATTTGCTTTTGGCAAGGCACTTAACTCTCTCTCTCTTTTTTTTTTTTTTTAATTTTACTTGTTTTAGAGAGAGAGAACAAGAGAGCACACAAGGAGTGCCTGGTTGGCTCAGTCGTTGAGTATCTACCTTCCACTCAGGTCATGATCCCAGGGTCCTAGGATTGAGCCCCTCATTGCAATACATCGGGCTCCCTGCTCAGCGGGAGGCCTGCTTCTCCCTCTCCCTCTTCCTCGTGTTCCCTCTGTAGCTGTCTCTCTCTGTTGAATAAATAAATAAAATCTTAAAAAAAAAAAAAAGAGTGTACAAGCATGGGGAGCAGCAGAGGGAGAGGCAGAGGCAGACTCCCCACTGAGCAGGGAGCCTGACATGGGGCTTGATCCTAGGATTCTGGGATCATGACCTGAGCCAAAGGCAGACGCTTAACTGACTGAGCCAACCCAGGCGCCCGACACTTAACTCTTTTGAACTGTGGTTTCCTCATTTGTAAAAATGGATATACTACTTATACCTTGCAGTATCCTCTCACTTAATTTTCGTAAGAGTGAGCATAATGCCTGGCATGTAATAGATGCTTGATAAACATTACTTTTATGTCTTTTTCTCTGCCTAATCTTGTTTACAGAACGCATTTTCCATTATAAGCATGACTTCTTTAGGCTGCCATTAAAGGAAAAACTGGGCTTTTTAGGAGGCAGGAGTCACTTGGTTTGTGTGACTAAGATCACCTAGAGTGAGCTGTTGCTTTTCAGGCTTTCACTGATAGTTTCAGTCTACGAGAAACTTATAAATGATGAAGAAATAGTATCCCAACTTATAAAAATTTTTATATTTATCACTACCCTCCTCCTCAGCTAAATCAATAGTAAGCTTAATAGTCTGTTTTAAGGTAATAAGAACAACGCTGGACTTTGAAGTTAGGCATTATATACTTACTGTTGTTACTGTTCTTCACCTAGAGAGACAGAGATAATAGGCTTTTCATGCCTGTTCCATATGATTGCTGTAAGGATTTATTACCGAGGCGAATGAAAGTATTTGAAGTCAGTTCAGAAGACCAGTGAAACCAAGAGTTCCTCAGGCTAGGTCTTGGGAGTGGGAAAGGAACTAAGGCTCAGGGCTGAAGGAGACTGCTGCTGGGCATATCCATTCACTTATTGAGAATTTGTTGAATATTGGCCACTAGACACGCAAGATAAATAAGACAAGGAACTTGTCCCAAGAAACACATCTGGTAGGCTTGTTCTAAACACAGTATACTGTGTTTAGCTCATAGAGGCATAATAGAAGAAGTAATGACCATATTAAAAAAAATTAAAATACAGGGACCTTTAGAGCATTGCATTCTGGATCAGATTGAAGTACTTGAGCGTCTTTGAGGCAGGGCATCAAGAGAGGTGGACATGACAAAGATTTGTCTTATAAATCCTGTTCAAAACCTGTGCTTTCTCTTTTCCATCTTTTGCTTGCCATCTTGTTAAACTTATTATTGTTTAGATATACTTATTGTTACCTTTCTAACTTGTGAGTGTTTGTCTTCGGGTTCCTAAGGGATGAGTTTGTTTGTTTTGTTTTTAAGATAATATTTTTAAGTAATCTCTGCACCAACGTGGGCCTTGAACTCACAGCCTCGAGATCGAGAGTCACTTGCTCTACTGACTGAGCCAGCCAGCTGCCCAAGGATAAGTTATTAATAACTTTTACTTTGCCCTCTCTTTTCCACAAAATCACAAGGCACTGCTTTGTAAAATTAGTCATATTTAAATGTCTTAGATTTCATTCAAATTTATTTATCATCATACAGATTATAAGTATTCAGTATTTGTAATGTTTCCATGGACATCGGTATGTTTAGCCCACATGTCTTTCCTAAACTCCAGACTCATATTCAAATGCCTTCTCTGTATCTTTGCTTGAAAATCTGTTTGCTATCTTAAACTCTACATATTCAAAACTGAACTCCTGATCTTTCTTCCCAGACGTTGCTCTACCTGTAGTCTATCTCCGTTATTGGCATCTCCGTTGCTCAGGCTAAAATCTTTAGAGTCATCCTGACTTTTCTCTTTCCTTCTACCTCACATTAAATCCATTAGAAAATCCTTCTTCTTTGCTTTAAATATATCCAAAATGTAGCCACTTCTGCTGCCCCATCTTCCTAGTCACCATTATGACTCCTAGATTACTGCAGTAGTCTCTTAACTAATCCCCATGCTTCGTCACTTACATTGCTTCTACACACAACAAAGTAATCCTTTTTTTTTTAAATTTTTATTTATTGGGGCACCTGGGTGGCTCAGTGGGTTAAGCCGCTGCCTTTGGCTCAGGACATGATCTCAGGGTCCTGGGGTCGAGTCCCGCATCGGGCTCTCTGCTCAGCAGGGAGCCTGCTTCCCCTCTCTCTCTCTGTCTGCCTCTCCGTCTACTTGTGATTTCTCTCTATCAAATAAATAAAATCTTTAAAAAAAAAAAAAAATTATTTATTTATTTATTTATTTATTTATTATTATTTTTTTTTTCAAAGTAATCCTTTTAAAATAAAAGGAAGATTGGGGTGCCGAGGTGGCTCAGTAGGTTAAGCATCTAACTCTTGATTTTGGCTCCGGTTGTGGTCATCTCAGGGTCATGAGATTGCGCCATGTGTCTGGCTCCACATTTCAGTGGGAAGTCTCTGCTTGAGATTTTTCTTCTTCCCTTCACCTCTCTCTCAAGTAAGTTAAGTCTTTTAAAAAAACAGCTATTTTCTTAAAACAAATAAAATAAAAGGAAGATCATGATCATGTATCACCTCTGCTTAAAACCTGTAATGGCTTCTTCACTCAGAGTGAATGCCAAAGTTCTAACAAGGCCTATAAAATTTGGCCCTCTGTTACCTCTCCCACTTCATCTCTTAATTTATTTTATTCTTACTGTAGCAGCTTCCTTTTTTTGAGGGCAGACATTCCAGACACACTCCCATCTCAGCACCTGTTGACTAATTGTTCTAGTCCAGGAATTGCCCCCTTCCTCCAATATCTGCATGGGTAACTTTCTTGCTTCCTTCACATTTTTGCTCACTTTTCGCTTTGTTAATAAGGTCTCCCCAACCACCTTCTTGAATGTTACAACCTGTTTATTCTCCCACTACCCTCCCAGTTTCCCTTTTCTGCCTCTGCATTTTCTTTTTTACTGTAGCACTTACCATCTTCTGAGATATTATTTATATTGCTTATTTTTTATGTTTTCTTTTATTACTTGTATTCTGTTATATTGTAAACATCATGAGGGTAGAAGTCTTTGTTTTGTTCATTCAGTGTTGTATCCCAAGTGCTCAGAATAGTGCCTGTGACTTAATACACACTCTGTAAATATTGGTTGAATTCAGTGAAAGATGATGATACATTTAGGGATTTGGGAAGGGTTCTATTACCAATATGATTTATTTAGTAGACTTTGTTGTTACCTGATTGGTAAAATACTGTTATATAAATTATTATCTGCAGTAGGGAAATGGTATTATTATGAGAATTTTTAAAAATTGCTTGTATTTGTACTTTATATGTTTTATTGATGCTTATTGGATAATCCTTACATAGTAAGGACTTGTTTGCTGTGGGCTATATGTATAATGAGACATCTATGTAGAGGGGTCATGAGTTATTCTTATTGATTATTTAATAGGTAGAAAGAATAAGCTCAGGACAGCAAAATAGAGCGGTGACAAATGATTTGTGTAGGTTTTTAGTAATTAAAGACATGGACCTGAGACTTCCTATTTTCCTATTCTAGGGCATCTGACTGGAAATTAGACCAGCCTGATTGGACTGGTCGCCTCCGAATCACTTCAAAAGGAAAGATCGCTTACATCAAACTTGAGGATAAAGTTTCAGGTAATCTGTGCTGGTGACTCTCTGACGTATTAAGAGTATTGGTTTGCTGCATTTATAAGTACATTTAAGTTGGGGATTGGAATGGAAATATTTGTTAACTGGAGTTTTAGATTTTTGCTTCCTTTGCCCAAAGAAGTCTTTTTCTTACCTGTCAGGGGAGCTCTTTGCTCAGGCACCAGTAGAACAATATCCTGGTATTGCTGTGGAGACAGTGACAGATTCCAGCCGCTACTTTGTAATCCGGATCCAGGATGGTACTGGTAAGGAATCTGGTATTTTGAATGGGATGATAGTAGGAAAATAGGTAATGCACTTCAATGAAAGTGTGTCCTAATTGCATTTATCTTTCTTTAGTTTACTAAATTTGTCCTCTCCTTTCTTCATAGTTAACTCTAGTTGCTAAAAGCAAGGACAAGGATTAGCATGTTATTAGTAATAGATATGAACACAAGTTCAAGACACTGTGATTTATAGGTAGATGTAAATCAATCAAAGTGTCTAACTAACCAAAGAATTAACATATATTGCCCATTCACTCATTGTTAGTGGTGGGTTTTGGTGGGACTGTCTTAAATCATCTATGTTAGGGCAGTCATTCTCTGTCTTTTCTCTGTAGTCTCTATCAGAGGTTGTCCTAACTTTTTGTTAGGATGCAGTTAGATTTTGTCCTCAACTGTGGTTACTTAATTCTGCTGATGTATTGTGAAAGCAGCCGTATAATGTGTAAACAAATTGGTGTAGCTGTGTTCAAGTAAAATGTTACTTATAAAGACAAGTGATGGCAGCATTTGGCCCTTGGGCTATATGTAGATTGTGGACCCCTGGGCTGTGAGAAAGTGTTTCATGTTCCGGACTTTTCACTGGGTGGAATTTTCCCCAAGGGGTACTTCCTATTGAGAATATTCCTGTCTTTTTCACAGGGCGTAGTGCTTTCATTGGCATTGGGTTCACAGATCGGGGTGATGCCTTTGACTTTAATGTCTCCTTGCAAGATCACTTCAAGTGAGTGAAATTTGACCTTTAGTTACCTGGTTAAAAGGTTTTGGATGTGCTCCTTTTCAGTTGAATGGACACTCTTTTACCTTCTGATTTCTGTTTTTGGTAAACTAGTGCATTATGAATTGGAATCTTTCCATTTGCTTACATTATCTTTGTATTTGCTCTATCCTTTCCTTAAAACCTGGAACATGTTTTTGGTCCCTTGTATGGTATTTTGAGATGCTTTTGCTTATGTCTCTGGGGACTTGTGCTTTTAAGTGGCTAAGGGAGGCATATAATAATAGCAGGACTGTATGGGAGATAGTGGGGAGTTGTGGGGCAGTTTTGTTACTTTGTGTAGCTGACATGTTTTATGTCTGTTTCAACATTTCTTCTGCCTGCCTGGTTTTGGCACAGCTGTGGTGGGTAGCATCATGCACACCATCTCCTCCCTACTTCAAGGGCAGGCATAGGCACAACTCTGCTTTTCTGCCTCAGAACTCTGAAACTGTGGAAGTCCACTCACTTGGCACAGGAATGCAGCCTGGAAGGACTGAGGAATTAACACTCCCTCCCAGGGGCAGCGCTCAACCATGGAGGATGGGAATTGGCAGCTAAATGCTGTCCTTGGAGGGACAAGTTAAACATGTATTCTGTGTGGCTCCTCAGTGCCACTGAACGCTGTTGCCCTCTTTCGTGGCTTTTCTTCCTTTCCTTCTTCATTCTTCATATTCCCTCACTCTGCTTTCTAGAATCCTGTCTCCTATAAGTTAGTTACACTCAGGTTTGTGTGCCGGACTCTCAGGTAATCTCAGATTAACATAATTTACTCTTTTAGGTGGGTAAAGCAGGAATCTGAGATATCCAAAGAATCTCAGGACATGGATAATCGTCCCAAGTTGGATCTGGGCTTCAAGGAAGGACAGACCATCAAATTGAGTATTGGGGTGAGTATGCTTTCTTTCCCCTACTCCCTGTATTTCTGTAATAAGCTTGTGACTTTTTCTTCTCTGTTTTCTCTATGTAGAACATTACAACTAAGAAAGGAGGTGCTTCTAAGCCCAAGACTACAGGGGCTGGGGGCCTAAGCTTGCTCCCACCCCCACCTGGAGGCAAAGTCACTATTCCCCCACCGTCCTCCGTTGCCATCAGCAATCATGTCACTCCACCACCCATTCCAAAATCTAACCATGGAGGTAGTGATGCAGGTAAATCTCTTCATAACTTTGAGAAATCATCATATCTTAGGTTTTGATTGGGTAGCATCTGTTGGTCAAGGAGTATCTTGATGTTTTTGCTGTTAAATGGCACTTGGTACTGACACGGTGATTCTGGCAGCCTCTAATAAGGAATTAAAGCTTTTCCAGTGAACCGAGAGTCATGATATTTGGCAGGTTCTTTGTTGGAAAATGAGTAGATTTAGTGACTGTTTTCTTCATTATACCTTGGTGAGATGCTAATAGGTCTGAGAGTCAGATGGAGTAAGATTTTGGTCATAGCTCTGCTATTTTATATCTGAATGTGTTTAGTAACATTATTTACATTTTTGAGTCTCAGTATTCTTTTTTGCTTCTTAAAGATTTTATTTGAGGGGTGCTTGGGTGGCTCAGTTGGTTAAGCATCTGCCTTCAGCTTGGGTCATGATCCCAGGTACTGGGATCGAGCCCTGCATCTGGCTCTCTGCTCAGCAGGGAGCCTGTGTCTCCCTCTCCCTTTGCCTCCTGCTCCCCCGACTTGGTGCTTGTGTGCTCTCTTCTCTCTCTGTGTCAAATAAATAAATATTAAAAAAAAAAACAAAAAAACTTATTTGAGAGAGACCGTGTACATGGGGGGAAGGGGCAGAGTAAGAGGGAGAAGCAGACTTCCTGTTGAGCAAGGAGCCCAATGTAGGGCTCAGTCCCAGCACCCCGGGATGATGACATGAGCTGAAGCCAGATGCTTAACTGACTGAGCTACCCAGGCATCCTGTCTCAATATCCTTAACTGCAAAAGGGAGACTTAGAATTACCCCAGGATTATAAAGGAGAAATGATGTGACACCACCTAACATAGTCCTTTGAAAATTGCAGCCATTCAGTAAATGTTATTTTTTTTATCTTTCGTTTCTTCCCAAAGGTATTTGGGAGAAAATTAGACAGCATCTGGGTGTATGAATACATTTTCACTCTTCCGTATTATCTGAGGGGAAAAAGAGTAGATGGAGTTTTTCCATTTCAAGAATGGGAACATTAGGGGCGCCTGGGTAGCTCAGTGGGTTAAGCCTCTGCCTTCGGCTCAGGTCATGATCTCAGGGTCCTGGAATTGAGCCCCGCATCAGGCTCTCTGTTCAGCCTGATTCCCCCTCCCCCCTCTGCCTACTTGCGATCTCTCTCAAATAAATAAATAAAAATCTTTAAAAATAAATAAATAAATAAGTAAATGTCAACTCTTCTCCAATAAAAAGAATAGGAACATTAGAACTCGGGAAGCAATTTTCCAAAGATTAGAGAAGCAGGTATTAGAATCTGTAGTTTTAACTTATTGAATTACAGGATGTAGAGCATTCATATCATTGATTGCTAGGAGTAAGCTTCTTTTGAAATTTTGACGTAAAAATGGTTATAACCTACATCTTTTCATAAGTGTCTCCAGAAGGCACTGGGTATAATGTCTAAAGTTTACTTTAAATTTTTTTGAATTATGCTATTTATTTTAAGATAATCATAGGTTCACATGCAGTTATGAAAAACAACACAAAGAAATCCTGTGTACCCTTTACTCAGTTCCCCTAAATGGTAACATTTGCAAAATCAAAGTCAGATACCACCAGGAAGTTGACATTGATACTATTTACTGATCTTATTTAGATTTCATCAGATTTACGTGTTCTCATTTGTGTGTATATGTGTGTTTTTAGTTCTACGCACTTTTATTTTGGGTAGGTTCCTGGATCCATCACCATGGTTAGGATACAGACAAGCTCCATCCGTACAAGGATCCCTCATGTCATCCGTTTATAACTGCATCTGCCTCCTGTGTCCTGCCTCACACCCCCTCACTAACCCTAGGCAATCACTAATTTCTTTTCTCTCTCTATAATTTTGTCACTTCTGTGAATGTTATGTAAGTGGAGTCATAGAGGACATAACTTTTGGGGATTGGCTTTTTCCACTCAGTATACTTCCCTTGAGATTCATCCAAGTTGTGTCTGTCAGTAGTTTCTCTGTTGTTGGGTAGTAGTTCATGGTATGGAAGTACTACAGTATGTTTAACCTTCACCCATGGAAAGACATCTGGGTTGTCTTCTGTTTTTGACTATTACAGATTAAGCTGCAGTGAACATTTGTGTGTAGATTTGTGTGAGCATAAGTTTTTATTACTAAGATTTTTATTATGTTTTCCCTTTTCTTTCTCTTCTCTTTACTGTGTATTCAGATATCCTTTTAGATTTGGATTCTCCTGCTCCTGTCACGACACCAGCATCAGCTCTAGTTTCTGCAAACAATGACCTGTGGGGAGACTTTAGCACTGCATCCAGGTATGAACCTCATGAAACCACCATACTCTCAGTCAGAGGATATGTTACAGTTAAACGAAGTCTTGATCTGGGAAAGCAGGGCATTTGCAGGTCATAGAGTCTTCGGCAGGAATTCTAGGTAAAGTAGTAGGGAAGTGTGGGGGTTGGTGGGGTAAGAGTTGTAGGATGATGTTTGATGTGGGATATCTCAAGACTTGATAAGTAGAATTTCCGCGAGGTGTAGTTTCAGAAAGTCTGGGCAGCAGTTTCTTGGAAGCTGTTACATGAAGAATGGAGTAGCTATCCTAATTCCTTTGGCTTTCTCTCTCTTCTCCTGTCTTACAGCTCTGTTCCAAACCAGGCACCACAGCCATCCAACTGGGTCCAGTTCTGAATAGCATTGGCAGGACATTAAGGACAGACTTGAAGAAAAAAAAAATGAACTTGAGGGCACCAATCTGTGAGGGAAGCTAGGAACTCCTACTGTCCCCAGAATCAAAATTACTGGACAATCTTTTTCATAGCTTCTCCATTGCTGGTTTATGTCACTCCCCTATGTTGTTACTTACTGTACAGCCAAGAAAGTATCCCTTCTCTCCTGTTCACGATTAAGGCAGGGGAATAATGGGTCTCACCATACTTGTGGCTGACTATGCAGGGCTCAGAAGGCCAGGTCTCTTTGCGGAGGGGGGACAAAATCTACCATCTGTAAAATTTTCCTCCCATCTTTTCAATTCTTCCTTCTTTCCGAATCATCTCATGACCCTGTGTGCCCTATTTAGCAATTTCAGGAGAGACAGAAATTTGAAATTTCCTTTTCCATTAACCTAAGACCCTAACAGTGGACTGACTGACCTCAGTGTTTACAAATTGAGTTTTGATAGGGATAGGTGTGAAGAAAGAACTGTTTGTGAGTCAGTGTTATATATGCTCCTTCAGGCTTATTCTGTTCAGTGAACACCCAGTGCCAGGTGCAGCTCCGTCACCCTCTCATGTGTTTACATGTTTCTTCCTATGCTCAGAGGGTCTCGCTGGTGGCACTTTCACTGTTCTTTGTTTGCTGAATAGTGCAACATCTTTGATCAGTGGGTGTCTCTTGGATGAAGGAGGTTCGAGGGGCCATGTTTCCCAAGTTACGTTGTAGAGAAGCGTTTACTTTCTTGCAGCTCCATCTAGTTGCTGCATTTGAAGTGTGGCATTACTTTGTATTTGCCCCATTATTTGACCTGAAGTTGAAGGGTTTAGAGTTTTTAACCGGATATGTAGAGCAGAGGGGTTGAAAGCATGTAGCTCTCTTTCAGGACCCATATTGCCTTGCTGCCTGGGTATCTGGCCCCTTCCCATAAACATTTATTTTTCAGTCCATCTAGCTTTTCTGTAGAAAGCTGCTATTACCTACATCACCATCTATGAAGGAAGTCAGAGAGTCCACGGTGCAGGCTGTGATAGGTTTGCCCGAGTGATGGCCTTGATAAACCTGGGGTATCTCAGAAGCAAGTTACTCTCCCTCCACTTTCCCTTCCCTCTACCCCACCATTCCTTTTATGATGCTGTGAAGAGAGTTCCCTTTCTTGGATGAACGGGCACTATCTATTTTGTTAACTGGCAGTTTTGAGGATGAAATGGGAGGATGTCATTTCTTCCCTTAGCACTTCTTTGGATGTGTACACTCTGGCCGAAGGGAGTCTTATATTTATTTTCAAAATATATTCTCTCTCCTACATTTCCTTCCTGACTCTTTTTAGCTTTGGGTCCATTTTTTTTCATTGCCTCCTGTTCCAGGCAGCTCTATTCTTACAGAGCCATGGCAGGACATTTTAAAATTCCAATAGAAAACACTAAATGGGAAGTTATATAGAATCACTAGTGACTAACTACTGGGAACCTATTTTCTCAATCTTCCTCCATGTTGTGTTCTTTGTATTCTCAAGATGATAATATATTATGTATTTGAATTGCTGAAAAATTGAAAAATGAAATTTAAAATATATGTATATAAAGCATATGCTGTATTGGTGCAATAATGGTAATTAAAATTGTGGAAAAAGATAGTGTCTCCTTTATCTTTTAATTTGTCTATTTCAGTGCCTTTTTAATTTAACTGACCCAGTATAAATGAGCCAGTAGGTAATAAACAGATATTTTATATCTATTACTCTTTTCAAGAGGTAGATTCAGGTTAAGTTCTGCCTTTTTAAATTCAGGTTAGACTTCTGCCCTAATGGTTCAAAACCCACAGAGCACTCCTTGTAGAGATCATATGAATTATTTGCTGGAATAGTTCATTTCCTTTGCTTCAGATTATCATCATGGTCTAGGCCACCTCTCACATTGGAGAACCATAAGCAGCATAAATGAGGGGGAATCAGTGTATGAGATGGAACCAAAGTCAAGGCCATAGACTGGAAGTCAGAAGGATCTTGGGAGTTCTCATTCAGTGATTCTCACAGAAGGTGAATCAAAATGACATATGTGTTTACTTTTTTTTTTTTTTTTTTTTTTAATAAAGTAACATGCTTCTCCCTCCAGAGGTTCTGCTGCAGCTCCTCCATTTGCTTTCCTAGAGTAGGTCCTGGATGGCTCTCCTAACCATTGCCTTTGTTATCATTACTGAGGTGGTGAGGCACTGTCATTGATAGAAGTGTATCCTAAATCTCAGGTTTTATTTGGGGAAAAATGTGGACAATCAGTGTTTTTTTTTTTTTTTTTTTTTTAAGCTCATTCCCTTCAGTTATACATTTGTATCTACCTTCACAGTTGTGTATGAACTTTTATTACTCCACTTCCTCCATTCTGATGACCTTCTAGGCTGTTGGCTTGCCTCTAGCTTTCTTTTCCTCCAGCTCCAGTTCAACTTACCTGTTACCACCAGCATCATCTTCCTCTCTGAGCCCTGCTGATGCCCTTTCTTCCCCAGCTCATTGTCTTTAATGATTTTCCTTTGTGTATGGAATAAAGTCCATAGTACCATTTCATCCTCAACTCTGTTTTCCCTTCCACCCCCAGTATGCTCCTGGAACTAGGGGACTGGTCATTCTTCAGATGCCATTAGCAAGCACCATGAGCACTGAACGTTTGCTAAAATTCCCTCTGCCTAGAATACCTTTCTGTCTGTTGAAATCCTTTGCATTTCATAAAGCTCATGTAAATGCTACTTCATGAAATGTCACCTATCCTCCCAGTCTGAAAAATGATCTCCCTTGCTTTGTTTGGGTTGCTGTTGAAATTCTTACTGGTTTGTAAACTCTTTGAATACAATGACCATGTCTTCATTTTTAAATGCTTTACCGTACTTCCCATATACCTTTTTATGTAGTTGATACACATTAAATACTTGTTAAATTAACAGTGATTTCAGTGAAGAAGGACTAGAAATCTGTAAATTGGGTGTTTTGCTTCTTTTACTTATTCTCAGGGTTGTTCCGTGCTACATGACATAAGTATTTCTTCTCGCTTTGTCATAGTTGGAGAAAATCTCATTTATGTGCTCCAGAGTCCGCCAGTATTAGGAATCGGAAAACAGTGATGAAGAAAAATTTTACTTTGGTACTTTGCCTATGACCTGAGAGAAGAAAAACAATACTGTAAAGCACAGCTGTGGGTAGGTTTGGTAGCTTACTGTCTCATTGTGATTATTATAACTGTCTAAGATTACATTGCACTTTGGCTCTGTTTTAGTTATTTTCTAGCTTCTAAAAAATCCATTTCTGTTATTGCCTCTTAACTGTACATGAAGGGAATACATAATGGTTTGTGACTAGGGGACTCCTATTCAGGAGCTCCCCATCAATCACATATTCTTTAGAGAAGGAAAGGGCAAATGAAGAGCTTTATCTTTACTTCCAGGTCCCTTAAGCCTGGAGGATATATGTAGCCTTATGATTGTTTTCACAGAAATTTTATGGCTTAACATTTATTTCAGATTTTGCAATAGTTATTTTCAGGCCCCTTTTGAAAGATAAGGTACAGGGGTAGTAGGTTTTTTAAAAAGCTCTGCTATAGGGATGCCTGGGTGGCTCAGTTGTTAAGTGTCTGCCTTTGGTTCAGGTCATGATCTCATGTGAGATCGAGCCCCACGTGGAGCTCCTTGATCAGTGGGGAGTCTGCTTCTCACTCTCCCGCTCCGCCAGCTTGTGTTCCCTCTCTTGCTGTGTCTCTTTCTGTCAAATTAAAAAAAAAAACTTAAAAAAAAAAAAAAAAGCTCTGCTGTATTTGAATTGCCTATTTTGGAGCCGGGAGTTAAATAATTGTCCGTGGTGACCTCGTTCTGCCTTACCAGTCTGAGGACAGTGTCATCCCCTCAATTAAATACAATAATGCATTAAAACCCATTGTGGATTACTTGCTTTTTATTTTTATTTTTTTTAAGATTTTATTTATTTATTTGACAGAGAAAGATCACAGTAGGACAGAGGAAGGGAAGAGATCACAGAGAGAGAGGAAGGGAAGCAGGCCCCCTGCTGAGCAGAGAGCCGGATGCGGGACTTGATCCCAGGACCCTGAGATCATGACCTGAGCCGAAGGCAGCGGCTTAACCCACCCAGCCACCCAGGCGCCCCAGGATTACTTGCTTTTTAATACTTTTCTTTTTCTTATATGTGCTCTGCCACAGAACCTGTAATAGGAAAAAAGGTGTTGGAGCACTTTCTGTGAAATGCTTAATCTGACTGCATATCAGTATGGGACCACTAGAGGGCGAGCTCCCTCTAGCAACTCTAGCCCAACTGTAGGAAATATTGCACAAATGTCCTGGTGACTGAGAAGGTAAATTTAAAAAGAAAGACATAAAAGAAAGACTCAAGAGACATATTTATGGAGTCTAAACATGCTTTTGATGTAAATTTTGTTGGGAATGTAGAAAAATTGCTGTTTAGGTAGGCAGAAAATGAAGTAGAGAATTAGAATTTCTTTAGACTTTAATACTTAAATAAATATTTGAATGGGGATAATTTTAATAACCCCCCCATCAAAATAGATGTTTAATAGGTAGTAAAGTGTAGTAATGTTTATAAAGTGTAGTAATGGTTATAGCATGGATTTGGGAAGGAACAAATTGCCGTGGTACAAAATTTTGCTTTGCCACTTACTGGCTTTTTAACTTTGGACAAGTTACTTAACATTTTTTGCCTTAGTTTCCTCATGTGCAGTATGAGGATAATAGTTCCTACCTTACTAGGTTATTGTGACAACAAAATTAAAATTTTAAAGTGCTCAGGACAGGGTCTGGCATGCGGTACTACTACTACTGCTGCTTGGTGGCTTTTCTAATTCTCAGTATCAGGGTATGCAATGAAATGGTAAGTATAAGGGTAAAGTGATGTGACTTCCTTTCTTTTTTAAAAGAAAATTTGGGAATACAACATATTCATTTGATACATTTATATATTTTAATAGGAGTACCACTGTTGTGTTGCTAACACCTTTTTTTTTTTTTTTTTTTTAAGATTTTACTTGTTTTAGAAAGAGAAAGCTTATGGCCTCTGGGGGAGGTGGCATTTTGAGCAGACTCTGCTGAGCGTGGAGCCTGGTGCAGGGCTTGACCTCAGGATCCTGAGATCATGACTTGAGCTGAAACCAAGAGTCAGTTGCTTAATAAACTGAGGCACCCAGGTGCCCCTAGAAGCTAACACTTCTAGTTGACATCACAAATTTATCATATTTATTTGATACTTATTTCTTTTTCTGGTGAGAACAATTAAGATCTAGTCTCTTACCTTTTTGAAGTTTATAATGCAGTATTGTGTATAATCACCATGCTGTGGGTTAGGCCTCCAGGACTGACTTATCTACTGGTTTCAGGTTTGTACCCTTAAACCTCATCTCACCAACCCCCCACCATCTAGTGCCTGGTAACCACCAATCTACTTTTTGTTTCATGAGTTTGGCTTTTTTCAATTTCATATATAAGTAATAACATATAATATTTGTCTTTCTCTGTCTGACTTATCTCATTTAGCATTGCCCTTCAAGGTCATTCTACATTGTTGCATACATATATAAAAACACGTATATCTTTTTTAATCATAAATGAACACAGGTTGTTTCTATATTTTGGCCTTTGTGAGCAATGCTGCAATAAACATGAGAGTGCTTATAGGTTTTTGATTCCCTATTTTCATTACTTTTGGGTGTATACCTAGAAGTGGATCATTTGGCAGTTTTACTTTTGGTGTTTTGAGGGACCTCTGTACTGTTTTCAATAGTGCTGTACTAATTTGTCTTTCTGTCAATAGTGTAGAAGGGTTCCCTTTTCTCCACATCCTTGCCAACACTTGTTATCTCTTGTCATCTTAACAACAGCCATCCTAAAAGGTGTGAGTTGATATTTCATTGTGGTTTTTCTTTGCATTTCCCTGATGATGACTGTGTTGAGTATGTTTTTATGTGAATGGGCCCCAAGCATCACTCCTGCCAGTCTGGGCCCACCATAGGGCTTGGAATGGAGTAAAGTAGAAATGGTATCTTTGTGGTCTTGAGTCACACTGAAACAGTTGACTGCTTATGGTTCTAAATAAACATAACCTACCTTTTGTAAATGAAAGAAAAAAGAGCTGCCAGCCATTTTATGTCTTTCTTGGAAAAATATATCTAGTTTCTCTGCCCAATTTTAATTTCATTGTTTATTACTGAGTTGTAGGAGTTTTTATATATTTTGGGTAATATAGTTTCTCAAATATACTTTGTAAATATTTTTTCCCATTCCATAGGTTGTCTTCATTTTTTAAAAAAGATTTTCTTTATTGAGAGAGAGAGAGAGAACAGGAGTTGGAGGGGGGTGAGGGGCAGAGGGTGAGGGAGAAGCAGACTTTCTGCTGAGCAGGGAGCCTGATGTGGGGCTCCATCCTAGGATCCCAAGATCATAATCTGAGCCAAAGGCAGATGTGTGACCAATTGAGCCACCCAGGTGCCCCATCTTCATTTTTTAAAATGTTTCTCTTGTGCAGAAGCTTTTTAGTTTGACGAAGTTCCACTGAACGATTTTTACTGTTGTTGCTTCTATACTTGAGGTTGTATCTAAAAAATCATTGCCAAGACCAATGCCAGGGAGTTTCCTCCCTGTTTTCTTAACAGGAGTTTTACTGTATCAGATCTTACATTTAAGTCTTTAACCTATTTTGAGTTAATTTTTAAGAGTGCTGTAAGATCCGGGGTCCAATTTCATTTTTCTGCATGTGGTAATCCAGTTTTCTGAACAGCATTTGTTAAAGTCACTGTTCTTTTCTCAATGAGTGTTCTTGGCGCCCTGGTCAGATAAATGCAGAGGTTTATTTCTGGGCTCTCTGTTATGTTCCATTGGTTTTTATGTCTGTTTTTATGCCATTACTATACTGTTTTAAATACTATAGCTTTGTAGAGTACTTTAAAATCAGGAACTATAATGCCATTGGCTTTGTCCTTTTCCTCCAGATTGCTTCGGCCATTACTTTGGAGTGTACTTTTGTGGTTCCATACAAATTTTAGGATTGTTTTTTCTATTTCTGTGAAAGATGCTATTGGAATTTTGATAGAGATTGCATTGACTCCTTAGATGGTTGGGTAATGTGGACATTTTAACAATATTTATTCTTTCAATTGATGAACACTGGGTATATCTTTCCATTTTTTTCTTTTCAGTTTCTTTCGTCAAAGTTGCAGTGTTTGGTGTGTAGAAATTCACCCTCTTCGTTGAATTTATTCCTAAAGTATTTTGTTGTTTTTGATGCTATTGTGAATGGGATTGTTTTCTTTATAACTTTTTCAATTGTTTCATTGTTAATATAGAAATACAACTGATTTTTGTATGTTTATTTTGTAACTTGCCGCTATACTGAATAGGTTTATTAATTCTAACAGTTTTTTTGGTGCAGTCTAGGATTTTTTTATATATAAAATCATATCATCTGCAGAGACAATTTTACTATTTCTTTGATTTGGATGATTTTTATTTCTTTTTCTTGCCTGATTGCTTTAGCTTCCAGGACTATGTTTAATAGGAATGGTGGGTGGGATTTCTTTTCTTGTTCCTGGTCTTAGAGGAAAAGGTTTCAACTTTGCATTATTGTGAATGTTATCTGTAGGCTTATCATATATATATGGCCTATATCATGCTGAGGTATAGTTCTTCTGTAACCAATTTATTGAGAGTTTTTATAATGAAAGGATGTTATATTTTGTCAAATGTTTTTTCTATATCTATTGAGATGATCTGTAATTTTTTTGTCTTTCATTTTATTAATATGGTATGTGATGGTTCATGATTTGCATACATTGAACTCTTGTTGCATCCCAGGGCTGAATCCCACCTGATCAGAGTGTAAGATGATTTTAAGGTGCTTTTGAATTTAGTCTGGTAATATTCTGTTGAGAATCTTTGTATCTGTGTTCATCAGGAATATTGGCCTATAATTTTCTTATTGTATCTTTATCTGGCATTGGTATCAAGGTAATGTTAGCCTTGTAAAATGAGTTTGGGAGTATTTTCTCCTCTTGAATTTTTTGAAAGAGTTTGAGAAGGGTTGGTGTCAATTTTTTTTTACACATTTGGTGGAATTCTCCATAAAATCATCTGGTTTTGGACTTTTCTTTGTTGGTAGGTTTTGGATTTCTGATTTAAAATCCATACTTGTTATTGATCTGTTCACATTTTTTGTTACTTACTGATTCAGTGTTCATAGGCTCTATGTTCCTCGGGAATGTTCATTTTTCTAGGTTATCCAGTTTATTGACATATAATTGTTCATAGTAATCTCTTATTATTCTCTGTACTTCTGTAGTACCAGATGTAATGTCTCCTCTTTCTTTTTTTTTTTTTTTTAAAGTTGACAGATAGAACTTTTTTTTTTAAAGATTTTATTTATTTATTTGACAGAGAGAAATCACAAGTAGTTGGAGAGGCAGGCAGAGAGAGAGAGAGGAGGAAGCAGGCTCCCCGCTGAGCAGAGAGCCCCATTCGGGACTCTATCCCAGGACCCTGAGCCGAAGGCAGCGGCTTAACCCACTGAGCCACCCAGGCGCCCTCCTCTTTCATTTTTGATTTTACTTAAAATTTGAGTAGTCTTTTTTTCTTAGCCTTGTTAATTATATCTTTTCAAAACACCAGCTCTTAGTTTTGTTGATCTTTTCTATCATTTTTCTGGTTTCTGTTTTATTTATCTTCACTCTGACCTTTGTAATTTCATTCCTTGCACTAAATTTGGGCTTTGTGTTTCTTTCTCTAGTTCCTTGAGGTGTAAAGTGAGGTTGTTTGAGATCTTTCTTTTTTCTTGGTGTAAGCTTGTATCACTATAAACTTACCTTTTAGAATTACTTTTGTAGCCTTGCATAAGTTTTGGTATGTTGTGTTTTTGTTTGTTTAAAATTTTTTTTTGTTTCCTGTTTGATTTCTTTGACATATTAGTTGCTCAGGAATGTGTTAATCTTCATATATTTGTGAATTTTCTAGCTTTCCTCCTATTACTGATTTCTAGTTTCATACCATTGTGGCTGAAGAAGATCCTTGGTATGATTTCAGTCTTAAATTTCCTAAGATTTTTTTTTTTAAGATTTTATTTATTTATTTGACAGAGCGAGAGAGATCACAAGCAGGCAGGCAGATAGAGAGGAGGAAGCAGGCTCCCTGCCAAGCAGAGAGCCCGATGTGGGGCTTGATCCTAGGATCCTGGGATCATGACCCGAGCCGAAGGCAGAGGCTTTAACCCACTGAGCACCCAGGCACCCAAGAGTCTGTTTTTTTGTCTCTTGTTTTCTTTCTTAAATTCCACATGTGAATGAAATCATATGGTATTTGTCTTTCTCTATCTGACTTATTTCACTTAGCATTATACCCTCTAGGGCCATTCACGTCGCATATGGCAAGATCTCATTCTTTTTTATGGCTGTGTAATATCCCTTGTATATAGCACCACATCTTTATCCATTTATCTATTGATGGATACTTGGGTTGCTTCCATTTCTTGGCTATTGTAAATAATACTGCAATAAATATAAGAGGTACCCCTATCTTTTTGAACTAGTGTTCTTTTTTTTTTAAGGTAAGTATTCAGTGGTGGAATTACTGGATTATATTTCTATTTTTAATATTTTTAAAAATTTTTAAAAAAGATTTTATTTATTTATTTGACAGATACAGATTACAAGTAGGCATAGAAGCAGGCAGAGAGAGAGGAGGGGAAGCAGGTCCCCTGCTGAGCAGAGAGCCTGATGTGGAACTCAATCCCAGGACCCTGAGATCATGACCTGAGCTGAAGGCAGCGGCTTAACCCACTGGGCCACCCAGGCGCCCTATTTTTAATTTTTTGAGGAATCTCCATACTGTTTTCCATAGTAGCTGCACCAATTTGCATCCCCACCAATGGTGCAGGAGGGTTTTTCTTCATATTCTTGCCAACACTCATTTCTTGTCTTTTTGATTTTAACCATTCTGACAAATGTGAGGTGATCACTCCTTGTGGTTTTGATTTGCATTTCCCTGATGATTAATGATCTTGAGCATCTTTTCATGTGTTTTGGCTATCTGTATGTCTTCAGAAAATGTTCAGTTCCTCTGCCCATTTTTAGTAGGATTATTTGGTTTTTTTGGAGTGTTGCATTGTATAAATTCTCTAAATATTTTGGATATTCACCCCTTATTGGATATATCATTTGTAGATATATTTCCCTGTTGAGTTGGTTGCCTTTTTGTTGATTGTTTCTTTCACTGTGTAAAAGTTTTTCATTTTGATGTAGTTGTGGTAATTTATTTTTGCTTTTGTTTTCCTTGTTTGAGGAGTTGCCTGTGTTTTTTTTCTGGGAATTTTATGGTTTTAGGTGTCACAATTAGGTCTTTAACATTTTGAGTTTATTTTTGTGTATGGTTTAAGAAAGTGGTCTAGTTTCATTCTTTTGCATGTAGTTGTTCAGTTTTCTCAGTACCACTTGTTGACGAGATGGTCTTTTCCCCATTGTTTGTTATTCCTTCCTTTCATGTAAGTAATTGACCATTCAGGTGTGAGTTTATTTCTGGGCTCTCTGTTCTGTTCCATTGACCTATGTGTCTTTTGTGCCAGTACTGTACTGTTTTGATTATTTCAGTTTTGTAGTAAATCGTAAAATCTGGAATTGTGATACCTCCAGCTTTGTTTTTCTTCGGAGAAGATCATTTTGGATTAAGATTTTGTGGTGATCTCTACACTCATGAATTTGACTTCCAAGTCTCTCCACAGGTTTGGACTATTTTTAGCTGTTATTTCTTTAAATAGCTTTCTGTCCCTTTCTCCATCTTTTTTTTTTTTTTTTAAAAGATTTTTAAAATTTATTTGGCAGACAGAGAGCACAAGTAGGCAGAGAGGCAGACAGAGAGAGAACGGGGGGAAGCAGGCTCCCTGCCAAAGCAGAGAGCCTGATGCGGGACTCCATCCCAGGACCCCAGGATCATGACCTGAGCCGAAGGCATTGGCTTAACCCACTGAGGTTAACCCCTTAACCCCACCCAGGTGCCCCCCTGCCCTTTTTTAAAGATTTTTAAAAAATTTATTTGACTGACAGAGAGCACTAGTAGGCAGAGAGGCAGGCAGAAAGAGAGGGGGAATCTTTCTCCATCTTTTATCCTTCAGGAACTCTACTAAAATGATTGTTTTTTGTAGACTTTTGTCTTCTCTTTTCATTCTTTTTTTCTTTTTGCTCTCTAACTGGGTAATTTCAATTGATATGTCTTTTAGATCACTGATTATTCTTCTTGGTTAAGTCTGCTGTTGAAGCTTTCTGTTGAATTCTCCAATCATTATATTCTTCAGCTATACAATTTCTGTTTTTATTTTGTTTTTTTAAGATTTTACTTAGAGAGAGCATGAGCAGGGTGAGGGACAGTGAGAGAGACAGGCTGCCTACTGAGCAGGGAATTTGATTTTTTTTTCCTTATGCTATCTATTGAGCTTCTCATTTTTTTCTTGTATTGTTTTTCACGATCATTAAATTGTTTTTTCTGTTTTCTTATAGCTCTCCGAGCATCTTTAGAACAATTATTTTGAGTTTCTTTGCCAGGTAATTCCTGGATCTCTCATTCTTTGGGGTTAGTTACTAGAGGTTTACTGTATTTCTCTGCATTTTTCCCCAATTCTTCATTATTCCTTTAGTGTAGTATGGTTTCCCGAATATTTGAAGAAACAGCCCCTCTTTTGGCTTAACTTCGATGAGGGAAGACTTACCTGTGGGTGGGCACATATTGGAGCATGCTGTAACCCCAGTTCTAGTGGTGCATGGTGTTAACTGCTGGGATGTGTAGTTGTACTATCTATCGGGTGGGGCATGGTGGGCCTTTGGCTCAGACCATTGGGGTCTACAGCACTGACAGTTGTTTTTGGCAAGCACTGCAAGGTCTACAGAGGCTGTGAGGGCTCTTGGAGTCCTCAGTGGTGCCTCCAGCACCCCACCAGGTGGGGCCCGGCTAGGGACCAGGACAGACAGAGTGGTGACTGGAGCTTTTGGTATGCACATACTTGGCTGTGGGGACCAGTCGTAAGCGCTGTTAAGTGATGGAGGCCAGCTGCAGACACATGTGGTAGTTGGGGCAGGGCAGGGAGCAAGGGCTGGAGCCAGCTTTGGGCTCACTGGCAGCTACAGGGCTCTTGCTATTGGTGTATTCTCCTCTGGTTGCATGGTCTCCCTTTCCGGCTGTGTGCCCCATAGTGGTGGTTACTGATGGACATCAGGTTGGTAGTATGCAAGTGCATAGCTGGAGAAGCTAGACTCACGTGCACATGATGTTTAGGGTAATCTTTTGGGGTCTATGCTAGCATCTTGTATTTTAACAGGAACCTTGGTTGGCTGCTGGTGTGATTCAAGGGCTCTGGAAAGGGTGGCAGGGAGTGTGTGCGGAGAGGGGGCTAATGTGAGCAAATGTGAATACCTGTGAGGCAAAAGCTGGTGAAATTGTCAGGGACTCTGCTGTGATCATTACTTTCTGAAGTGGCAGAATCTGTGGGGTTTGTCTGTAGAGCATGTCACTGAACTATGACATGTGACCTGTGACTCATATAGCTGCCTTTGGTTGCCTCTGCTGTTTTTCCTTGTTCCTAGCTGTCTCTGTGCATTTCAGCTCTGCCGTCTAGGTGGGATGAAATTGAAGTGAGACCATGAAGCTGATCACTAATCCCTTTTTTTCCTTTTCTGGTAAAGGGAGCTCTTTCTAGCTGGGAAGAACCTTCTTGGTGCTGAGCAGTGTTGCCTTGGGTGAAGGGGTAGGGTGTGGTGGGAAAAGACAGGCAAAATAAAAGAAATAAAACTTTTTCTTCTCTTTCTGTGTTCTTATTCTCTGGTTTTTTGTTCTATTGTATTGCTAAAGTTTCTGAAATAGACTCCAGAGCTCTTCAGAACTGTTTTTGTTCATGGATCTGTTCAAAGATCTGTTGATCTTTGAGGGGAGACAGAGGCTGGGTTCTCATATATCACCATTTTGGTGATATTGAAAAATAATTATCCAGTTCCTTTATATCTGATGGAACAAGATATTTCAGATTCACCTTGTATTTTCCTATTGGTTATTCTTTTTAATCTAAAACCCAGGGAGAGGTATTACTGATGGGTGGTCTGTGCTTTGCTGTGACAAAGCTTTTTAGTTTGATATAGCCACACTTGTTTATTTTTGCTTTTGTTGCCTTTGCTTTTGTGTCAAATAACAATACTATATTATATACTTAAACCTTGTTGAGAATGTAGATTAGTCATGTGAAGGGATGGATGTGTTAACTAATCCTACAGTAGTACTCATTTTACAGTCTATATGTGTATCAATCATCACTTTATACACTTTATATGTTGATGTCTCAATAAAACTGGAAAAAATGACAAATACTGTATGATCTCAATTATAGTAGAATTTAAAGAAGTTGGTTGCTGAGGAGTGGGAGCCAAGAGAAAGGGTGCATGCATCCCTTTGGATTACTGTTTTTGTATTTTGGGGGTAAATACCCAGTACTGTGATTCCTGGATTATAGGCTAGTTCTATTTTCAACTTTTTGAGGAACCTCCATGCTGTTTTCCAGAGGATCCGTACCACCTTGCATTCCCACCAACAGTGTAGGAGGGTTCCCCTTTCTCCACATCCTCGCCAACATCTCTTGTTTCCTGACTTTTTAATTTTAGCCAATCTGACTGGTGTGAGGTGGTATCTCACTGTGGTTTTGATTTGTATTTCCCTGATGCCGAGTGATGTTCAGCACTTTTTCATGTGTCTGTTGGCCCTCTGGATGTCTTCTTGGGAGAAATGTCTGTTCATGTCCTCTGACCATTTCTTGATTGGATTGTTTGTTCTTTGGGTGTTGAATTTGATAAGCTCTTTATAGATTTTGGATACTAGTTCTTTATCTGATGTATCATTTGCAGATATCTTCTCCCATTCTGTCGCTTGTCTTTTGGTTTTGTTGACTGTTTTCTTTGCTGTGCAAAAGCTTTTAGTCTTGATGAAATCCCAATAGTTCATTTTTGCCCTTGCTCCCCTTTCCTTTGGTGATGTTTCTAGGAAGAAGTTGCTGAGGCTGAGGTTGAAGAGGTTGCTGCCTGTGTTCTCCTCAAGGATTTTGGTGGATTTCTCTCTCACATTGAGGTTTTTCATCCATTTTGAGTCTATTTTTGTGTGTGGTATAAGGAAATGGTCCAGTTTCATTTTTCTGCATGTGGCTGTCCAATTTTCCCAACACCATTTGTTGAAGAGACTGTCTTCATTTCCACTGGACATTCTTTTTTTAAAAGATTTTATTTATTTATTTGACAGACAGAGATTACAAGTAGGCAGAGAGGCAGTCAGAGAGAGGAGGAAGCAGGCTCCCTGCTGAGCAGAGAGCCTGAGGTAGGGCTCAATCCCAGAACCCTGGGATCATGACCTGAGCCAAAGGCAGAGGCTTTAGCCCACTGAGCGCCCCAGGTGCCCCTCCACTGGACATTCTTTCCTGCTTTATTAAAGATTAGTTGACCATAGAGTCGAGGGTCCTTCTGGGCTCTCTATTCTGTTCCATTGATCTATGTGTCTGTTTTTGTGCCAGTACTGTACTGTCTTGATGATGACAGCTTTGTCATAGAGCTTGAAGTCTGGAATGGTGATGCTGCCACCTTTGGTTTTCTTTTTCAATATTCCTCTGGCTATTCGAGGTCTTTTCTGGTTCCATATAAATTTTAGGATTATTTGTTCCATTTCTTTGAAAAAAGTGGATGGTATTTTGATAGGGATTGCATTAAATGTGTAGATTGCTCTAGGTAGCATAGACATTTTCACAATATTTGTTCTTTCAATCCATGAGCATGGAACGTTCTTCCATTTCGTTTTGTCTTCCTCAATTTCTTTCATGAGTACTTTATAGTTTTCTGAGTACAGATTCTTTGCCTCTTTGGTTACGTTTATTCCTAAGTATCTTACGGTTTTGGGTGCAATTGTAAATGGGATTGACTCCTTAATTTCTCTTTATTCTGTCTTGCTATTGGAGTATAAAAATGCAACTGATTTCTGTGCATTGATTTTATATCCTGACACTTGACTGAATTCTCTGTATGAGTTCTAGCAGTTTTGGAGTGGAGTCTTTTGGGTTTTCCACATAAAGTATCATATCATTTGCAGAGAGTGAGAGTTTGACTTCTTCCTTGCTGATTTGGATGTCTTTTATTTCTTCTTTTGTCTGATTCCTGAGGCTAGGACTTCTAGTACTATGTCAAATAGCAGTGGTGATAGTAGACATCCTTGCTGTGCTCCTAACCTTAGGGGAAAAGCTTTCAGTTTTTCCCCATTGAGAATGATATTCACTGTGGGTTTTTCATAGATGGCTTTTATGATATTGAGGTATGTACCTCTATCCCTATACTGTGAAGAGTTTTGATCAAGAAAGGAAGTTCTACTTTGTCAAATGCTTTTTCAGCATCTATTGGGAGTGTCATATGGTTCTTGTTCTTTTTTATTTTTTTTATTAATGTATTGTATCACATTGATTGATTTGTGGATGTTGAACCAACCTTGGAGCCCAGGAACAAATCCTACTTGATGATGGTGAATAATCCTTTTAATGTACTGTTGGACCCTATTGGCTACTCTTTTGGTGAGAATTTTTGCATCCATGTTCATCAGGGATATTGGTCTGTCTGATAGGGTCTTTAACTTTGTCTGATTTCAGGATCAAGGTAATGCTGTCGTCATAAAATGCATTTGGATGTTTTCCTTCCACTTCTATTCTTTGGAACAGTTTCAGGAGACTAGGTATTGATTCTTTTTTAAATGTTTGGTACAATTCCTCTTGGAAGCCGTCTGGCCCAGGGCTCTTGTTTATTGGGAGATTTTTGAAGACTGCTTCAATCTCCTTACTGGTTATGGGTCTGTTCAGGTTTTCTCTTTCTTCCTGGTTCATTTTTGGTATTTTATATGTTTCTAGGAATGCATTCATTTCTTCCAGATTTTCAAATTTGCTGGCATATAGTTCTTTATAATATGTTCTTATAATTATTTGTATTTCTTTGGTGTTAGTTGTGATCTCTCCTCTTTCATTCATGATTTTATTTATTTGGGTCCTTTCTCTTTTCCTTTTGGTAAGTCTGGCCAGGGGTTTATCAATCTTATTAATTCTTTCAAAGAACCAGCTCCTAGTTTCATTGCTCTGTTCTACTATTCTTTTGGTTTCCTTCATTGATTTCCGTTCTGATCCTTATTACCTTTTTTCTCCTACTGGGTTTAAGCTTTATTTCTTGGTTTTTCTCTAACTTCTGTTGGTGTAGGGTTAGATTGTGTATTTAAGAACTTCCTTGTTTCTTTTTTTTTTTAAAAGATTTTATTTATTTATTTAACAGAGAGAGAGAGAGAGAGATCACAAGTAAGCAGAAAGAGAAGGGGGAAGCAGGCTCCCTGCGGAGCAGGGAGACTGACACGGGGCTTGATCCTGAGATCATGACCTGAGCCCAAGGCAGAGGCTTAACCCATTGAGCCACCCAGGTGCCCCGAGACCTTCTTTGTTTCTTGAGAAAGACTTTTATTGCTGTATACTTTTCTCTCAGGATCACCTTTGCTGTATCCCAAAGATTTTGAATAGTTGTTTTCATTTTCATTTGTTTCCATTTTTTAAAAAAAATTGTTCTTTAAGGGGTGCCTGGGGGGCTCAGTGGGTTGGGCCTCTGCCTTTGGCTCAGGTCATGATCTCGGGGTCCTGGGATCGAGCCCCGCATCTGGCTCTCTGCTCAGCAGGGAGCCTGCTTTCCCTTCTCTCTTTGCCTGCCGCTCTGCCTACTTGTGATCTCTCTCTCTCTCTCTGTCAAATAAATAAAATCTTTTAAAAAAAAAATTCTTCTTTAATTTCCTGGTTGACCCATTCATTCTTTAGTAGGATACTCTTTAGCCTCCTTGGCCTGTATTTGAGTTCCTTCCAACTTCCTTCTTGTGGTTGAGTTCAGTTTCAAAGCATTGCTTTCTGGAAATATGCAGGGAATGATCCCAGTCTTTTTGTACCAGTTGAAATCTGATTTGTGACCCAGGGTGTAATCTATTCTGGAGAATGTTCCATGTGCACTAGAGAAGAATGTGTATTCTGTTGCATTGGGATGGAATGTTCTGAATATATTTGTGATGTTTATCTGGTCCAGCGTGTCATTTAAACCCTTTACTTCTTTGTTGATCTTTTGCTTAGATGATCTGTCCATTTCAGTGAGGGTGATGTTAAGGTCCCCTCCTGTTATTGTATTATTGTTGATGTGTTTCTTTGATTTTGTTATTAATTGGTTTATATAATTGGGTGCTCCTATGTTAGGGGTATAGATATTTAAAATTGTTAGATCTTCTTGTTGGACAGACCCTTTAAGTATGATACAGTGTCTTTCCTCATCTCTTCTTATAGTCTTTGGCTTAAAATCTAATTTATCTGCTCTAAGGATTGCCACCCAAGCTTTCTTTTGATGTTCATTAGCATGGTAAATTGTTTTCCACCTCCTCACTTTAAACCTGGAGTGTCTTTGGGTCTAAAATGAGTCTCTTGCAGACAGCCTATCAATGGGTCTTGTTTTTTTGTTTTATTTTGTTTTGTTTTTTATCCATTCTGATACTCTGTGTCTTTTGATTGGGGCATTTAGCCCATTTACATTAAAGGTAACTATTGAAAGATATGAATTTAGTGCCATTGTATTGCATGCAATGTGACTTTACTGTATATTATCTTTGTTCCTCTCTGGTCTGTTACTGTTAGGCTCTTTCTTTGCTTAGAGGACCCCTTTTAATATTTCCTGTAGGGCTGGTTTGGTGTTTGCAAATTCTTTTAGTTTTTGTTTGTCCTGGAAGCTTTTTATCTCTCCATTTTCAATGACAGCCTAGCTGGATATAGTATTCTTGGCTGCATATTTTTCTCATTTAGTGCTCTAAATATATCATGCCAGTTCTTTCTGGCCTGTCAGGTCTCTGTGGATAGGTATGCTGCCAATCTAATATTCCTACCATTGTATGTTACAGACCTCTTATGCCAAGCTGCTTTCAGGATTTTCTCTTTGTCACTGAGACTTGTAGGTTTTACTATTAGATGATGGGGTATTGACCTATTTTTATTGATTTTGAGGGGGATTCTCTGTGCCTCCTGAATTTTGATGCTTGTTCCCTTCCCCAGATTAGGGAAATTCTCTGCTATAATTTGCTTTAATATACCTTCTGCCTCCCTCCCCCCCTTTCTTCTTCTTCTTGGATCCCAATTATTCTAATATTGTTTCATCTTATGGTATCACTTATCTCTTGAATTCTCCCGTTATGGTCCAGTAGTTGTTTGTCTCTCTTTTACTCAGCTTCTTTATTCTCCATTGTTTGGTCCTCTATATCACTAATTCTCTCTCTGCCTCATTTATCCTAGCAGTAAGAGCTTCCATTTTTCTTTTTTAAAAGATTTTATTTATTTATTTGACAGACAGTGAGAGAGAACATGAGAGAGGAGAAGGTCAGAGGGAGAAGCAGACTCCCCGTGGAGCAGAGAGCCCGATGTGGGACTCAATCCCAGGACTCTGGGATCATGACCTGAGCTGAAGGCAGTCGCCTTACCAACTGAGCCACCCAGGTGCCCCTAAGAGCTTCCATTTTTAAAAAAAGATTTTATTTATTTATTTGACACAGAGAGAGAGATATCACAAGTAGGCAGAGAGGCAAGCAGAGAGAGAGAGAGAGGAGGAAGCAGGCTCCCCGCTGAGCAGAGAGTCCGATGTGGGGCTTGATCCCAGAACCCTGTGATCGTGACCTGAGCTGAAGGCTGAGGCTTAACCCACTGAACCACCCAGGTGCCCCAACAGTCTCCATTTTTTATTGCACTTCATTAATAGCTTTTCTAATTTCAACTTGGTTAGATTTTAGTTCTCCAGAAAGTGATTCTCTAGTATATTCTATGCTTTTTTGCAAACCCAGCTAGCATCTTTATTATCATCATTCTAAATTTTAGTTCTGATTTTTTACTAATGTCTGTATTGATTAGGTTCCTAGCCACTGGTATTGTGTCTTCTTTTTTTTTTTTTAGGTGAGTTTTTCTGCCTTGTCATTTTATTCAGAGAAGAATAGATGAATGAGAGAACAAAATACTAAAGGTAGCAATGATCCCAGAAAAAATATGCACTAACCAAATAAGAAAAGATCGGAAACTGGGAGAGAGAAAAGAAAGGTGGGGGAAATATGTTTGTTTGCATAAATTTAGAATAGAACAGAGCCACACACTTGATTTTGGGTGTATTTTGGTCTGTTAGAAGAAACTGCCTCCCAAAATTTTAAAGAAAGAAAAGCATATATACACACAGACAAACACACACACACACACACACACACACACATACAGACAAATAAGGATGAACACAAGGGATGGAATATGACTGTAAAGATGAAAATTTAAAAAAGGAATTGATAAGAATTTGGTTGAGGGGCCCCTGGTGGCTCAGTGGGTTAAAGCCTCTGTCTTCAGCTCAGGTCATGATCCCAGGGTCCTAGGATCAAGCCCCACATCGGGCTCTCTGCTCAGCGGGGAGCCTGCTTCCTCCTCTCTCTCTCTCTGCCTGCCTCTCTGCCTACTTGTGATCTCTGTCTGTCAAATAAATAAATAAAAATCTTAAAAAAAAAAAAAGTTGGTGGGAAAAAGAAGAAAAAAAACAGAAGGAGAGAATGTGATCAGAGTGGAGACTAGAACAAAGCCCTAGGCTAGATTTAGACTATATTTTGATCTGTTAGAAGAAACTGTACCCCAAAATTTTAAGGAAAGAAAAACTTATAGGGATAGAATATGATTATAAACAATGAAAACTAAAAAAGATTTTTAGAGGGTGACTGGGTGGCTCGGTTGAGTGTGTGCCTTCGGTTTGGGTCATGATCCCAGGGTCCCAGGATCAAGTCCCATTTCGGGCTCTTGCTCTGTGGGGAGTTGCTTCTTGCTGTTGTTCGGCCTGCCCCTCCCCCTGCTTGTGCTTTCTCTCTGTCAAATAAATAAATTAAAATCTTTAAAAAAAGATTTTTAGAAAGGTGTTTATAAGATAAAATAGTTTAAAAGGTTAAAATAAGAAAGGGGAAAAATTTTAAAAATAGAATAAGAAAAAGATAAAATAAAAAAAATTAACTTTGAAAGACTAAAAATCATGGGAGAAAAGCCATGAATTCTATGTGTTCCGTTTTCCTAACTCTGGAGTTTTGTAGTTCTCACTGATTGGTGAACTTGGTCTTGGCTGGATCTTCTTGGTGGATCTTCTGTGGGAGGGGCCTCTTGCAGTGATTTTCAAATGTCTTTGCCCAAGGCGGAATTGCACTACACTTGCCAGGGGCCAGGCTAAGTAATCTGCTTGGTTTTGCTTTTGGTAGCTTTTGTTCCCTGAATACTTTCCAAACAGCTTTGGAGGATGGGAATGAATAAAGCAGCCTGACAGTGTCTGGCCCATAGGAGCCAAGAGCTCAGGCCCCACTCCTCAATGCACCATGAGAGAAAAGCAGTCAGTTACTCCCGTCTCCCTGGTCTCTACCCAAACACGGAGCTCATGCAGCCTGTGGCTGAGCGTTTCTATCTCGGGTGCACGGCCCTGTTTGGAGTCTCCAAACCCAGCGGATTCTTGTAGCATGTTCCCATGCTGCTCCTCCTGGAGGAGGAAGGAGGGGCGTTCCCCAGATCTGCCACCTGTGGGGTCCCTTTTCGAAGAGTAGTGGCCCCGACTGTGCCTGGGATCATGGTTTCAGGTAATCCCAAGCTGAGAGCCCCCTCCTAAACTCCATCTCTGCATCTGGCTTCCCTGCTCTGATACCTGGGAGCTCTGCCACACTCAGATACCCTTAGTCTTTTTGTGACTGTGTGGATCCAGAGACCACACTGTCCCAGCAGGGGCTCCATTCCCCTTAGCCTCTGGAGCTGATGTCCCTCAGTGGAGACTTCTAAAAGTTCCAATTTTGTGCTCCACTGCTCTATAGTTTACTGGGAGCTGGCCCCTCCCCCCACGGTCTCTCTTCCCATATATCACCTCGGACTCACTTCTCACTACATCCTGCTTTCCAGAATGTGGTTGCTTTTCTGTTCCTAGAATTGCTGCTCTCCTCTTCCATCTCCTGTTGAGTTTGTAGGTGTTCAGAATGGTTTGATGATATCTGGCTGAACTCCTGGGACCTGATGAAATTTTGTCTCCTACTCCTCTGGGTTCTTGCTCCTCCCCTGGTTAAGTTTATTCTTAAGTATTTTATTCTTTTGATGCTGCTGTAAATGAAATTGCTTTCTTAATTTTCTTTTTGTACTGTTTATTGTTAGCATATAGACATGTAACTGACTATGACTATTGAGGTCGATTTTATGTCCTACTTTCCTGACTCTATGTATTAGTTCCAACAGTATTTTTCCAGTTTTAAAGATTTATAATTTCCATATAATATTGTATGAGTTTTAGGTGTGCAATGTGATAACCTAATATATGTATGTATTGCAAAATGATTACCTCAAAAGGTTAGTTAACACATCCATCAACTCTCATAGTTACCTTTTTGTTTTTCTTGTGGCCAGAATATTTAAGTTCTACTCCTTACCAACTCGAAATAAACAGTACAGTTTTTTTAACTATAGTCACTATGCTGTACATTACATCCCAGGATATAGATTCATCTTATAACTAGAAGTTGATACTTTTTGATTAACATTTTCCCATTTCCCCCCTACCCCAGCACCTGAACCACTATTATAGTCTATTATATGGTGGCTTTTTAATTTAAATTAAATAAATTTAATTTAATTAATTTTTAATTTTTGAGTACAGTTGACCTACAATATTACATTAGTTTCAGGTATGCAACATAGTGATTTGACAGGTTTATATATTATGTGATTCTCAGCACGAGTGTAGCTACCATCTATCACCATACAGTACTGTTGTAATACTATTGATTATATTCCTTATGCTGAGTCTTTTTTCCTGTGACTTATTCATTCTATAAGTTTGGCGTTTTTAGATTCTTTGTGTGAGATCATATAGTAATTGTTTTTCTCTAACTTATTTCAGTTAGCTTAATGTCCTTAATGTCCATTCATGTTGTCACAAATTGATCATTTCCTTCATTTTTTTGGCTGAATATTACATTGTTTATATCCCATACTTTATTCATTCATCCATTTATAGACAGGTTATTGTCATGTCCTGGTTATTGTAAATAATGCTGCAATAAACATGGGGTTGCAGATATCTCTTCAAAATAGTGTTCATTTCCTTCAGATATATGCTCAAAAGGGGGATTGCTGGATCATGTGTGGTTTTATTTTCAATCTTTTGAGGAATCTCCATATTGTTTTCCACAGTGGCTGTGCAAATTTGTATTCTTGTCAATAGCCCTTTCTCTCCACATTCTTGACAGCATTATCTTTTGATATTAGCATTTATTTTCTTTTGGTGTCTTTTGAGATTAGTAATCCTAATAGAAGTAAAGAGGTATCTCATTGTGGCTTTGATTTGCATTTTCTTAATGATCAGTAATATTGAGCATCTTCCCATGCCTACTGGCCATTTTTATGTCTTTGGAAAAATGTCTGTTTGGGTCCTTTGCCTATTTTTAATTGCAATTAAATTATTTAATTTTGTTATTGATTTATATAAGTTCCTTATATAGTTTGGATATTAACTCCTTATATGTAGCTGGTTTGTCAATATTTTTTCCCATTCCATAGGTTGCCTTTTCATTTTGTTGATTGTTTTTATACTGCGCAGAACTTATAAATTTGATGTAGTCTCACTTAAATATTTGCTTTTGTTGCCTATGTCTTTGGTGTCATATCCAAAAAAAAAATTATTGCCATGACCAATGTCAAGGAGATTTTCCTCTATGTTTTTTTCTAGAAGTTTGTTGCAGACTTACATAAAAGTTTTTAATCCATTTTGAGTTAGTTTTTTGTAGGTGGAATAGCATAGTGGTCCATTTTATTCTTTTGCATGTGGTTATCCAGTTTTACCATTTATTAAAGAGATTACCCGTTTAATATTCTTGGCTCCCTTGCCAAATATTTACTGTATTATTTGTTTTTATGCCAATATATTGTTTTGATTACTATAGATTTGTAATACAGTTTGAAATCAAGATGTGTGATGATTCAGCTTTGTTCTTTCTCAGGATTGCTTTAGCTATTTGGAGTATTTTACAGTTCCATACAAATTTTAAGATTGTTTTTTCTATTTCTGTGAAAAATGCTGTAGGTATTTAATAGATAGAGATTACATTGACTCTGTAGATGGCTTTGGTTAGTATGGACGTATTAACATTATTAAGTCTTCCAATCTATGAACATGGGATATGTTTCCATTTATTGGTGTCTTTCCCAATTTCTTTCATCAATATATATAGTTTTCAATGTACAGATTTTTCATCTCCTTGGATAAATTTATTCCTAAATGTTTTATTATTGCTATTATATATAGTATTTATTATGCCATTGTAATGGAATTGTTTTTTTAATTTATTTTCCAAGTAGTTTATTATTAAAAACAATTAATTTTTGCATTCTGCAACTTACTGAATTCATTAATTCTAACAATGTCTTGGTGGAATCTTTAAGATTTTCTATATGTAAGATTATAACATCAGCAAACGAACAATTTTACTTCTTCCTTTCTAATTTGAGTGTCTTTTATCTTTCTTTCCTTCCTTCATTCCTTTCTTCCTTCCCTTCTTCCTTTCTTTTTTATTTTCTATTTCCATTTTCCTAATGATTGCATCTGTTCATGTGCTTGTTAGCTACTGATTTTTTTTTTTTAGTTTCTATTTAAATTCTAGTTAGTTAACATACAGTGTAATATTAGTTTCAGATGTACAATATAGTGGTTCAACACTTTTGTGCAACACCTGTTGCGTATAATAACAAGTGTACTCTTTACTCCCCATCACCTATTTAACCCATCCCCCATCCACCTCCCCTCTGGTAACCATCATTTTGTTCTCTATAGTTCAGAATCTGTTTCTGGGTTTGCCTTTCTCTCTCTTTTTTCCTTTTGCTCATTTGTTTTGTTTCTTAAATTCCACATGTGAGTGAAATCATATGGTATGATTTTTCTAACTTATTTTACTTAGCATTATATTAGCTCCTTAATGTTGCAAATGGCAAGATTTCATTTTTTTATGGCTAATATTCGTGTGTGTGATGGACATTTGGGCTGTTTCCATGATTTGGCTATTATAGATAATGCTGCTATAATCATTGGGGTAGAGGTTTCCCTTTGAATTAGTATTTTTGTGTTCTTTGGGTAATATCTAGTAGTGCAATTGCTGGAGAATAGGGTAGTACTGTTTTTAGCTTTCTGAGGAAGCTCCATACTGTTTTCCAGAGTGGCTGCACCAGTTTGCATTCCCACCAATAGTTTAAGTGGGTTCCCCTTTCTCCACATCCTTGCCAACCCCTGTTGCTTCTTGTGTTTTTTATTTTAGCCATTCCCTGACAGGTGTAAGGTAGTATCTTACCGTAGTTTTGATTTGTATTTCCCTGATGATGAGTGATACTGAGTATCATTTCATGTGTCTGTTGGCCTCTGTATGTCTTCTTTGGAAAAGTGTCTATTCATATCTTCTACCAATTTTGAAATTGGATTATTCATTTTTTGGGTGTTGAGTTTTATAAGTTCTTTATGCATTTTGAATATCAGGTATGTCATTTGCAAATATCTTCTCCCATTTTGTAAGTTGCCTTTTAGTTTTGTTGATTGTTTCCTTTATTGTGCAGAAGCTTTTAATCTTGAAGTCCCAATAGCTTATTTTTGCTTTTGTATCCCTTGTCTCAGGAGACATATCTAGAAAGAAATTGCTGTGACTGATATTAAGGGGGTTACTCTACTCTCTAGGATTTTTGTGGTTTCCTGTCTCACGTTTAGGTCTTTAATCCATTTTGAATTTATTTCTGTGTACGGTATAAGAAAGTGGTCCAATTTAATTCTTTTGCATGTTACTGTTCAGTTTCCCTCACACCATTTATTGAAGAGGCTATTTCTCATTGCACAGTCTTTCCTGTATTATATTAAAAAGAAAAGAGAAAGGATCCAAATAAATAAAATCACAAATGAGAGAGGAGAAATAACAACCAACACCACAGAAATACAAACAATTATAAGAAAATATGAAAAACCATATGCCAGCAAATTGGACAACCTGGAAGAAATGGATAAATTCCTAGAAACAGAAACTACCAAAGTTGAAACAGGAAGAAATAGAAAATTTGAGCAGTCCAATAGTCTGCCAAGAAATTGAATCACTAATCACAAAGCTCTCAAAAAAAAAGTCCAGGACCAGATGGCTTCACAGGTGAATTCGACCAAACATTTAAAGAATAGTTAATACCTATTCCTCTCAAACTATTCCAAAAAATAGAAAAGGAATGAAAAGTTCCAAACTTATCCTAAGAGGCCAGCATTACCCCGATACCAAAACTAGCTAAAGACTCCACTAAAAAAGAGAACTATAGACCAATGTCTCTGATGAATACAGATGCAAAAATTCTCAAAAAAAAAATACTAACAAATTGAATTCAACAATATAATAAAAAAATAAGTCACTATGATTAAGTAGGACTTATTCCTGGATTGCAAGGGTGGCTCAATATTCACAAACCAATCAATATGATATGCCACATTAATGAAAGAAAGGAGAAGAATCATATGATCCTTTCAAAGGATACAGAAAAAGCATTTGACAAAGGACAACATCATTCATGATAAAAGCCCTCAACAAAGTAGGTTTAGAGAGAACATACCTCAACTTAATACAGGCCATATATGAAAAGCCCACAGCAAATATCATACTCAATGGGGAAAAACTAAGCTTTTTCCCTAAGATCAGGAAAAGACAAGGACATCCACTTTCACCACTGTTATTTAACAGAGCACTGGGAGACCTAGTCACAGCAATTGGGCAAAAAGAAGAAATTAAAGGCATGAAAATTGGCAAGGAAGAAATAAAACTTTGACTATTTGCAGCTGCCATGACACTATATGGAAAACCTGAAAGACTCCATCAGAAAATTGCTAGAACTGATGCACAAATTCAGTAAAGTCTCAGGGTACAAAATCAACATACAGAAATCTGTTGCATTTCTAAACACTAAAAATGAGGCAGCAGAAAGAGAAATTAAGGGACCAATCCTATTTACAATTGCACCAAAACCAAAAAGATATCTAGGAATAAATCTAACTAAAGAGTGAAAGATCTATACTCTGAAAACTAGAAAACATTGATGAGGGGCACTTGGATGGCTCAGTCAGTCAAGCATCTGACACTTAATTTTGGCTCAGGTCATAATCTCAGGGTTGTGGGATCAAACTCCATGTTGGGCTCTGTTGGGAATCTGCTTGAGATTCTCTCTCTCTCTTCCCCTTTGCCCCTCCCCCCTGCTTGTATATGCTTTCTCTCTAAAACAAATAAATAAATTATAAAAAAACAAACAAACCAACATTGATGAAAGAAATTGAGGATGACACAAAGAAATGCAAAGGTATTCCAAGCTCATGAATTGGGAGAATAAATATTATTAAAATGCCCATACTACCCAAAGCAATCTATAGATTTATACAATCCCTATTAAAATACCAACAACATTTTTCACAGAGCTAAAACAACCCTAAAATTTGTGTGAAATCACAGAGGATGCTGACTAGCCAAAGCAACCTTGAAAAAAGAAGAGCAAAGCTGGAGGCATCACAATTCTGAATTTCAAGTTATGTTACAAAGCTGTAGTGATCAAGACAGTATGGTGCTGGCACAAAAATAGACACCTAGATCAATGGGACAGCCATAGAAAACATAGAAATAAACCCACAACTATATGGGCAATTAATCTCTGATGAAGCCATTGATGTTTTAAAGATATTAAAAAAATATATTTCATTTAGGTTTTTATAGTTGTCTTCCTCAAAATGGCTGGTCTAATTTATTATGCCTGCAAATGACTGGATATGGAAGTTTAGACATCTAATATTTTACTGGAACAAGAAGATATTTTGAACCTTCATATAGTGGACTGAATAATGGGCCCCCAAAGACGTTCACACTCTAAGCCCAGAAACCTGTGAATATGTTACATTCAATAGGATAAGAGGTTTTACAGATACTAATAAATTAAGGATTTTGAGATAGATTATCCTAGAATATCTGGGTGGGCTTAATGGACTAAAGAAAACTTACAAGAAAAAAGTAGAGGGATCAGAGTCAGGGAAGGAGATATGATGACAAAAATAGTGGTCAGAGTTAGAGAGATTTGAAAATACTATACAACTTGCTTTGAAGATGGAAGTAGGGACCATGAATCAAAGAATGTACATGGTTTCTAGAAGCTGGAAGAGGCAAGGAAATGGATTTACCTCTAGAGCTACAAAAGGAACACAGCCCTGCCAACTCATTCTAAACTTCTGATCTTTAGTGCTATAAGATAATAAACTTATGTTGTTTTAAGTCACAAGAGTTTGTGTTAATTCTTTATAGCAGCATTAGGGAACTAATATACCTTTGAATTTTAGTTGAGTGTTATCAAGGGCTCAGCAGAGCTGACAAGAGAGCTAAGCTGCCAGCTTACACATAGATTTTTTTTGGCTGGGGACCAGACACCTGGTGGTTACCCCTTTTATTTTTTTAAGAGAGAAAGAGGGAGTCCAGTTGTGCAAAAGCAGGAAGAGGGGCAGAGGGAGAGGGAGAGAGAGAATCTCAAGGAGGCTCCATGCCCAGCACAGAGCTTGACAAGGGGCTCGATCCCATGACCCTGACACCATGTCCTGAGCTGAAATCAAGAGTCAGACACTCAACCAGCTGCGCCACCCAGGAACCCAAATTATGGTGGTTATCTTGAGTTATAGTGAGCTCTTAATTATGGACAAATATTGCTGATTAAAAGAATGTTCATAGTGGGAGAATAGCAAAAAAATACCTGATCAGAGGTCAAAATATGCATTCCTATTTGTAGGAATTTTTGCTTCCTTCTCATTCTGGCAGCAAGCTAATTTTATAATGCATTGCAGCCAGGGAAGTAAGTGCCAGAGCTGAAGAAGCAGTAGCTTACTAGACTTCCTAGCACTGGTTTTCCAAATCATAACCTTTAAGAAAATTATAGGGATTTTGGAAAGTAGAAATTAAAATAGACTTTCTGAGAAAAGAGGGAGTGTGTTAAAAGGACATAACAAAAGGTGTAAATCACACAACAAAAGGAGTTGAGAATCAATGGGCCTCAGAGGGTCATGTGGGTAGAGAAATGGACGAAGAGCATGCGCCTGGCTCCCCTTAGCTTTTTGCCTCTGAATATTGTTGGGGAGAAAAAAAATTTTTTTGACCCTTCTTAGTTCTTTGGCTGGTCTAATAATAAAATTAATATAGGGCAGTTTAACAGGAGGAAAACATTTAATTATGTATATATGGCAACCCCACAAAAATAGAAAACCCACCAGCAATCAGGCAGTTGAGGCTTATATGTCATTCTGAGCTAAGGGGAAGGTGGTAAGGGTCTGGTACCTCAAAAGGGAAGAAGACAACTCACAGAATGGGAAGAGCAAATATGTGGTAAAGAAATGTTTGCCATGCCGTGCAGTGACCATGTGACACAGAGAGGAATTTGATCTCCAGGCCTCACCAAGCCCCCCCACAACCCCAGTTTATCATACCTAACCCATATTCTTTGTAGCTATCACTGGTGATATTTCTCTTTCTGGACAGGCCCTCTTTCTAAAATCTGGGCAGTTAAGGGAGAGGTAAAATTTTTTCTTGAATCTGATGGGTCTTTTTTTTTTTTTTTTTTAAAGATTTTTATTTATTTATTTATTTGACAGAGAGAGAGCACAAGTAGGCAGAGAGGCAAGCAGAGAGAGGAGGAAGCAGGCTCCCTGCTGAGCAGAGAGCCCGACGTGGGACTCGATCCCAGGACCCTGAGATCATGACCTGAGCCGAAGGCAGCGGCCTAACCCACTGAGCCACCCAGGCGCCCCAGAATCTGATGGGTCTTGATTGCTTTAAGCTCAAAATAGTTTACATGTGGAAAAACTTGTTTGAACTCTCAGTATCTTGGCACTGACCCACTAGAGGAGACTTGATATGTCTTTTGTGGCAGAGAAGAATCTTGACATAACCAAGGTCACATTTCTTCAAATCTCATCCAATGGCATGTGGTTAAACAGTAAAAATAAATTGATTCAGGAAAAAGAAGATTTAATGTTTATTGTACAACTGAGTGAACAGAAATTCATACTTTCTGTGTATTTTTTAAATGTCTAATTTATGTTACAAGAAGATTTTCTAGGTGCAGTTTTAGATTCCACTTGCTATTGTCAATTCAAACTGTTGAGCAAGAAAATTTGATCTTTCCTCTAATTAGCAGGTACACATCTTTATTGAGGAATCCAGAGATGTTTTCTGAGGACAGAAACTCTGGGTAATTTAATTTATTGATTCATAGATTATACTTTAGGAGCAGCAGGGTTATACACCAGGAAAGAAATTACCCAAAGGGGGTCAAGTAACAAGGAACACAATTCAATGTTTGAACAATGTATACATTTTCCCTCCATATCTGCCAGTCTATCTAGGATTTTCTCTTGTGATTTTTTGTTTTTGTACTTGTACCTGGGCAGAGTCAAAAGATTCTCTGATGTCTCCATTTGTGACTTGAGGCAACATTTAGGTCTGCTCTTGCTTTATATTAATTTGGCACCTTGCCCATGTTTTTATGTTATTTTCACTTATTTTTCTTTTAGCATCGCCCCTGTTTTTAGTTTTTCCCCTCCCCTCAGCACCCAGAGGGCAAATCTATACCTGAAACTAATGTAACATTTTGTGTCAACTGCACTTGAAAATAGAAAATAGAAAATAAAAGAGCATGAAGAATAGGTGAGCAAGTTGTAAATTGGGACTATTAGTTGGTCTATTACTTACATGACTTGATGTAGTAGATGTCTTTGCTCTTTTGTTCAGACCTTAAATTATTCTCAAGCCTTGGTTTATTATATCTTCCATTACCAAGAGGACCTGAAAACTGAAAGTGACATTGCAGTATCTGCTCTTCCTCTTTCGTGAATAAACTATTGCTCTCACTGAACCCTGAAGGAATTTGTACTATTTCTAGCTTGTTCCTGAGTTTTCATTTTATCATTAACTCTTCTTCCATTTTAAAAGTTCCATCAAGAAAACAAAATCTCATATTATTCAAGTCTCTGTTTATTTAATATTACTTCCTTGAGAATGTGCTTTGATGGGAATGCAAACTGGCGCAGCCACTATGGAAAACAGCATAGAGGTTCCTCAAAAAGTTGAAAATAGAGCTACACTATGACTCAGCAATTGCACTACTGGATTTTTACCCCAAAGAATCAAAGGTAGTGATCTTAAGGGGCACCTGCACCCCGGTGTTTATAGGAACAATGTCCACAATAGCCAAACTATGAAAAGAGCCCAGATGTCCATTGACAGATGGATGTATAAAGATGTGGTGTGTATATATATACAATGAGATATTATGCAGCTATAAATACCTGAAATCTTGCCATTTGCAGTGACATGGATGGAACTAGAGGGTATTATGCTAAGTGAAATGAGTCAGTCAGAGAAAGATAATTATCGTATGATCTCACTGATATGTGGAATTTAAGAAAAAAAACAGAGGATCCTAGGAGAAGAGAGGGAAAAAAATGAAACAAGATGGAATCAGAGAGGTAGACAAACCGTAAGAGATTCTTAATCATAGGAAACAAGTTGAGGGTTGCTGGAGGGGAGGAGGGTAGAGGGATGGGGTAACTGAGTGATGGACATTTAGGAGGGCATGTGTTGTAATAAGCACTGGTGTTATATAAGACTAATGAATCACAGGCCTGTACCTCTGAAACCAATAATATATTATATGTTAATTGAATTTAAATAAGAAATTTAAAAAAAGAATATGCTTTGATCAATGATTTGGGATAAGGATGATATAGAGAGCCTCACTGAGTTACTAATATTGAAGACAGGGAACTTGCTTCTCACATTCCAACTTTTGTGTCACCCTTTCTTGTTTTGGAAATTCTACTGTGATTTAGCCAAGAAAATTGTGGAATATTTTTCCAACGTGTGCTTCATCTTAACTGTGACTCATGAATACTGATTAACAATCTTCTCAGGTTCTTGAAACTTCAAGAATTCTAGTCTTATAAACATATCCCATACTATAAAATATCCATGGAAAAAAATATATAAAATATCCATGGGTCCCATGCTATTCTTTCCTTTTAAATTCATACCTGTAAAATTGAGCTTTTGCTTATCTTTCTATATTAAAATGACTTGTGTTTCCTTCTAAGACATTTACTTAATGGGTACAACCTCACTGAAAATTTACCATGAAGAAAGTTTTAAGAATAGCATTAGATGTGAATGTTTGTTCATACATTGAAGACATATGAATGAATTACCTTCATGTCATATACATGCTTGTCTTTTGAAAGATCTAACATGGTAATTAAATAGAGAAACTTAATGGGAAACACCCAGTAAATGATTTTAACATATTTGGAGAAGTCCTTAACATTTTTATTATTTTTGAATGTTCTTTTGTTTACATTTTTCTGATTGTAAATGAAAAGCTTTTAAATTTGGGGGTACTTTAGCTCTTCTTTTTTTAAAAAAATATTTGTTTATTTGACAGAGAGAGACACAGTGCGAGAGGGAATACAAGCAGGGGGAGTGGGAGAGGGAGAAGCAGGCTTCCCACTGAGCAGAGAGCCTGATGCTGGTCTTGATCCCAGGACCCTGGATCATGACCTGAGCTGGAGGCAGACGCTTAATGACAGAGCCACCCAGGCACCCCTCTTACTTCTTATGAGGTGAATTTTATATCTGAAGTTCTCCAGCATTTAAGAGTATGATGACTAAGACCTAGCCTTTCTGAATAAATACAGGTTTCCTGGATAAAAACATCAGAGAAACAGACATAAGAGGTTCCTGGTATGCCTCATCAACACAATGTTTCTTGAAGAATAACCTCAGAGTGGAAGTGAGAACTTATTTTCTTTTTCACTTCAGTAAGAGGGTAGAAGTAAAACCAAGAATGGAGGATTAGGAAATGAGGTTGATTCCAAGAGTGATATTCTATAAAGTAAGCAAATAAGTGAAAGAATTATATAATTAGATAATATGAGTACTGTAGTAGATATCAGAGCATGATAATTGGTTAGAAAAAGATGAAGTTAGAGAAATAACTGAGCTTATGAGAAATTAGGAAGATTAAAAAAACAATTCTGGGAGAAGAAAAATTAAAAAAAGTAGTGAAGTTTGGGGGAAGATATGGCAGTAAAGGAAGAATGCCATTCAAGAAGAAAAAGAATGGGAAAATAGGCAGTATGGACTTCTCAGTACTGCCAAAGTTTGCAAACTTTCCATGCTCCAGACTCATAGGAAACTGGTTTCCTGAATGGTTAGATGGAGGGGATTGTGACTTTTTATTTTGTAGACCTGATAGAAGGAAGAGCTGATAGTCCTAGGAGAAGCCTGAGTGTTTCTCATTTCCATTCCACCCTTCACAGGCTGTTTCATTGTAGTTTATTGTGTAAATTCTTGCTTGAAATGGAGACATCTCGGGTGCTTGGGTAGTTCAGTTGGTTAAGCATCTGTCTTTGGCTCAGTTCATGATCTTGGGATCGTGGGATTGAGTCCCAGGTTGGGCTCCCTGCTCAGTGGGGAGTCTACTTCTCCCTCTCCCTCTGCTACTCCTTTCTCCCCTTCCCCCATTCATGTTTTCTCTTTTCCTCTCTTTCTCTCAAATAAATAAAATCTTTAAAAAAAATCTGTGGGGCTCCTGGGTGCCTCAGTTGTTAAGCATTGGCCTTCAGCTTAGGTCATGATCCCAGGGTTCTGGGATCAAGCCCTACATCGGGCTCCCTGCTCAGCAGCAAGCCTGCATCTTTCTCTCCCATTCCCCCTGCTTGTGTTCCCTCTGTCACTGTGTCTTTTTCTGTCAAATAAATAAATAAAATCTTTCAAAAAAATCTATAAAAAAAAGAAATGGAGAAATCTCTGCAATACTTCCAATGCAGCTTTTTAAACAAATGTCCTTCAAAATAGCTTTTCTATTTTCTACTGTAATTTTGTTCTCTTTGACCAAATAGAATTCAAAATATAGATTACATGTTTTATTTTCTTTCTTGACCTTATGATGGCTCTTAAAATGCTAAAACAAGCCTTTTAAAAATTAATTGGCTACCATTTTTAGTAACTTTGCCTGGTTCTGTCTATTTTTCCAATTTGGATTCTTTTCTTAAAAAACTTATTGAGGACACATGAAAAAATGTTCATCATCACTAGCCATCAAAGAGATTTAAATTAAAACCACATTGAGATGCCACCTTACACCAGTTAGAATGGCCAAAATTAGCAAGACAGGAAACATACGTGTGTTGGAGAGGATGTGGAGAAAGGGGGACCCTCTTACACTGTTGGTGTAGGAATGCAAGTTGGTGCAGCCACTTTGGAAAACAGTGTGGAGATTCCTTAAGAAATTAAAAATAGAGCTTTCCTATGACCCTGCAATTGCACTACTGTGTATTTACCCCAAAGATACCGATGTAGTGAAAAGAAGGGCCATCTATAACCCAATATTCATAGCAGCAATGCCCACGGCCGTCAAACTGTGGAAAGAACCAAGATGCCCTTCATCGGGCGAATGGATAAGGAAGATGTGGTCCATATACACTATGGAGTATTATGCCTCCATCAGAAACGATGAATACCCAACTTTTGTATCAACATGGATAGGACTGGGAGAGATTATGCTGAGTGAAATAAGTCAAGCAGAGAGAGTCAATTATCATATGGTTTCACTTATTTGTGGAGCATAAGGAATCACATGGAGGACATGGGGAGATGGAGAGGAGAAGGGAGTTGAGGGAAA